>NC_051133.1:9202375-9432729 GCF_014839805.1 Manduca sexta | reverse complement strand
GCTGTCTCAACCTGGTGCATTTCTTCTAGATGTTTCTGAGCCTCCTTAATAAGTTGGTGTTTTATAATCTCATGCTGAGATAATTCCTCAGGACTACTGTCCTGTATGTTTGTTTGGAGCTGTTCTGGTGCTTCCTCGGTTGCAATGCAATTTTGCTCTAGTTCATTAATATTTAAACATTCACCTTGTGGAATAGCTTCGGTCAATCCTTCAGTAGCACTAGTTTCCTGAATCTTTAACACAGAAGAAAACTCTTCTTGAAATTCAGTAAGATCACTTTGAGTTTTTATCTTAGTTTTTTCTTCTGGTTTATCAGCCTCAGCTTCAACATTTTCATTATCCTTCAGAGGAGGATCATTCCTCAATACCGGTGGAACCATGTTTTCAGGATATAAGAGACCATATGCTTGTATTAAGTATAGTCCTGATATATTATCCTGATAATTCTCCAACATTCTTTTGATAGTTGCAAATGGAACATTGTGCACATTACGCTTACATAACTGATTTGCTTTTTTCGCCCAATAAGTATTGGGTTCTACTACTTCAATATAATAACCATTTTGGACACCCTGCCTTACATATGGTTCCATCTCCCATAGTTCAATATTAGTATTATCCACAATGACCGGACTTAGTCCTTTACATAGCTCCACTCTAACTCTATTCTGATTCCATGTATGAGCATCACTCAGTCTAGATTTATCATATTGATATTGACCCCTTGTCACAAAAAAGTCATCAGTACTGAATGTATGTTTTTTGTAAGCATGATAAGTGGAACCAATGGTCATTTCTATAATCTGTTTGGCGAGAAATGTTTTTCCCGAACCAGGTGCTCCTCTCAAAATGATCAGGACTCTGGCACCTTGGTTATGGTATGCAATTATTTGACGGATTTGTTCTGTCCAGAAGGCTGCTTTGTTATTGACGGTCTTTGGCTTTGAGGTTTGCTTTGGTATAGCCCCTTTGTTTGAGGCAGAAGCATAAGATGTTGAAGGTACCACCAGACTAGAGTCACCGGGACTTTCATCTTGACTTGTAGTTGGAATCTGTACAACTTGTAATTGACTGGAACTTGTTACTTCCTCTTCACTTTGACTTACATTCTTAGTGTCACTTGTAATATTCATGACAGCGTCCACTGATAGGTTCACTATAAAATGAATGTAACATGAAAAAAAAAACATAAAAGTAACAAAGCTCTGCCAAAAAATAAATAAATAGTCAAACAATGTACTATTTGAATAACTCACATCACTATATAAAGTAGATAAGCTTAAAAGGCAATAATCTATGTCTATATTACACACAAGTATATCTTAAGTAAACAGATAATAATAAAGTGTATTGTCTATAACTCTGACCAACTGCAACTGAACCTATATCAATATACAGTACTTGATACAAAATCTAGGTATACATGCACTAAAACATCGATTGATTGAAAATATATATAACAAAGTATAGATATGATAACTAATGTATTGAACCCACAGCCAAATATGATAAAGTCGAAATTGGCGAATCGCGCACGACAAAGCGCAGATTCCCAGGCCCCGACGGTGTCTACTTCATACAGCATCTATTTATAGGATATGGTACCGGCCGGGGCTGGTGTATTGGGGCGAAAAATCAATACAGCCCCTTGATGCAGGGGTGTGAGGAAGTAGGTGCCTTGTTACAATGATATAAGTACTTACAATCGCCTTCGAAGCTCTCCACAATTGTGCATATTACTTCTTTAGTTATCACATCCCCAAACATACTAGCAATTGTATCAACAACGGAAGAATAATCATTATTTTGATTCTCCATTGTGTACAAGAAAATTTTGTATTACCATCTACGAGTAACGCTAACAACGGACTGAATAAATCTCACTGATATTACACTAGATAATGTAAAATCGTCTTTAACACTCGCTACTGATTATTTTATAACGAAAACATTATCAACGTATTTAGAATAAATTACGAAACTGATCAAAACGTCTCCCATCATCCACTTTTCCCCCGTTTCAATCACAGATTACCACAGTAAATTTTATTGATTGGTTAAGGATGGGAAATGAATTGTGCAAAGGGATGAGATACACTTTTAACACATAGTCGATATTCTAGTCGATATATTGTAGTATGTTGGATTATATTGATTTGTTATTTGCTAGCCGCACACACACAATAAAATAAATGTTGCTAATATAATTATGTATGTGCTTGCCGTTCTGCACTATTGTTCAATATTATTGTGGATTTTTAGAAAAGCTGGTATTGTCAAAGTAATATCGAGTGGAGGCAGAGGTCTTGTCAATAATATTGTCCTGTGCGGGCGCGCGGCAATATTTTAGTTTAGGAAAAGATTTTAAAGCAGAGGACGTTCGTGTTTTTTTGTTCTAAATAGACGATGAAAACATAATCCATAGCAAAAAGAGTGTTGTAAATATTACTACCACGCAAAACCAGTATTTATCAGTATTCTTTTGTTTCTTAGTTCATTTATTCGATGAAAATGATTTCAGTTATTTTTTTTCATCCAGTCTTTAATCCGTCGTTTCTTTCTAGATTACCTTTTTTTAATACACAAAATTAAAGCCATACTCAATGTAAGGACTTTTCTTTTTATCCACTATATAAAATGTGCGCACATGAATTTAGCTGCTAAGCGACTAAGTAAATTAATTTGTACGGCAAAAAAAATACAATAATATTGCTTAGTATGTGTGTACAGCTAGCTTTACAGTATAACTCCAGTAAAAATACGAATTAGTGAAAAGTACAAAATTTGTACAAGATAATTTATAAAACCAAATTTTACTGGAATCCATTCTCTGGTATATTATGGGAGCGTGATACTAGATATTGCTTTATTTGTTAAGCATACAATATGGAAGAAATATTATATATCTTGATATCTTTTCTAATCATTGAGTTTTAAATCGATATAAGATAATAAATCGCCTAAAATATCAAACCACTAATTAAAAAATACTGATCATCGATATGTTTTTGATAACTCGTCTAACTATATAAATTTCAATTGACATTGACAGTAGAGTTAGACTCTGTTTTTTGACATTGGCAGATTTTTTTGGTGTAGTTTTATTTTTTTAGAAATGAATATAATATCTCGATGAAGAACAATATTATTTGATACTAAAGACAATATTATTCAAAAAGTATTTGTAAATTCCCCATCCAAAAGTATTTAACATAGGGGAATCCCCTTAATCTGATCATAAGTTTTTTACTCTTTGCATTTGTTAGTATTAACAGTAATTCTTATAATTTATTTTGCCTTAAACATAGTGATTATATTCATTTTGATTCTAATTCAGTTTTTCATGAGAGATTAAGTACTTGACATAAAAGATAAAAATGGGAGACAATTTCCAAAACAACAAACCAATGGCGCCGGTGATGATGGACTATGATTTTAAAATAAAAACACAGAACGAGAGATCCAAAGTGGAAGATTTGTTCGACTACGAAGGCTGTAAGGTTGGCCGGGGTACTTACGGCCATGTGTATAAGGCGAGGAGAAAAGATGGCTCTGATACAAAAGATTATGCTCTAAAACAAATAGAAGGAACTGGTCTTTCGATGTCCGCATGTAGAGAAATAGCAGTGAGTTGTTTAATTTTATACCATGAGTTAATAATATATGGTCCAAATATGTTAAGCAGCTATATCAATATGTTTACATTAAAACTGACCCCATTGGGTCAGTGTGTCATTACACAAACAAGAAAGAAAACTGATTAATTCTTTTTTTCAAAAAAAGGTTTATGCAATACAAACAAAGTGCTTTTCCATTCTTTGTATTAATATGTTCAATGACTATCATTGAAATTTTGAATGACTTAAAATATGAAATAAAACAAGGCATGTAAATGGTGGACGTGCAAAATCAGTATTATGTGAAACTTGTTAATTTGAAACCTTTGTGCAGTTGTAAATATATTTCCATGTAACACAGCATTCCGAGTTGTATTCGTATACAGCTACTTGAAACAGTTAGCAAAAAAAGACAACAATAATTTAATACTTTTTTACAGTTACTAAGAGAGCTCAAACATCCCAATGTGATAAATCTAATAAGAGTATTTCTCTCTCATACGGACCGTAAAGTCTGGCTGCTTTTTGACTATGCGGAACACGATTTGTGGCATATAATAAAGTTCCACAGAGCTGCGAAGGCCAACAAGAAATCTGTGATGGTACCCAAAGGAATGGTCAAGAGTCTTCTCTATCAGATATTGGATGGGATTCATTATTTGCATTCAAATTGGGTTTTGCATAGAGATTTGGTAATTATTATTATTTTTTAATAATGTTCATAAATTAAGAAAAGTTTATGTGTATTTAAGTCCTGAAAACAATGAGCATTGGTTTTATTTGTCTTACATTGTTTAAGAATCATTTAAACTTCATTGTATGAATATGGTTGGTCATGACAAAGTTGGTCTGGAAAAGTAAGTTTATTTAGGATAAAGCCATTTCAAATAGTAATCGCATACCCACAAATATTGGACTATATCTTTGAATTTTAAGATACAAAATTATAATAATTTTTCTAGAAACCTGCAAATATCCTTGTAATGGGTGAAGGTCCAGAACGAGGAAGAGTCAAAATTGCTGACATGGGATTTGCAAGACTGTTTAATGCTCCACTGAAACCACTGGCTGATTTGGACCCAGTGGTGGTCACATTCTGGTACAGGGCACCAGAACTGCTCCTCGGTGCTAGGCATTACACTAAAGCTATTGGTATATCTTTAAATACAGTTAAATGCTTTCAATGTCTATCTTAATACAATACTCTCTTAGTCTTAGTGATTTTTAACAAAAGATTTTTTGTAATTTGCCTTAAAGTATAGTTTTCCGTTTCAGATATCTGGGCAATAGGTTGCATATTTGCTGAATTATTAACTTCAGAACCAATATTTCACTGTCGTCAAGAGGATATAAAGACAAGCAACCCTTACCATCATGACCAGTTGGACAGGATATTTAATGTCATGGGATTCCCTCAAGAGAAAGACTGGGAAGACATCAGAAAGATGCCGGAGCATGCTACCTTAGTTAAAGATTTTAAGAGATCTAAGTAAGTAACTTTTATTAAAGTTTTGTTTATTAAAAAGTTTATAGTTATTATCACCCGCTTTGCTATTGGTGGAAGTGGACAATTAATATCTCCTAATACTCCCTATCTTTCTATTTGATTAATTTTTTTGTGGAATAAAGACAGATTAGTTATGTTCAGCTTCACTGCTTGGTGTCATAAAATATGTGCCACTGCTGATCCTGGCTTACAGGAGTTAGAGTAGTGGGTGTGTGGGCTGGAAAGTCTCCATATCCAAAATATTGTAACTCATTCACTTTTATATATCATATCTACATAAGAATACAATTTATTTAATATTTAAATTTTTAACTGATTTCAGAAAGGGAGGCTTTCAATTTGACATTATGTTTTTCTTAGTGTGTTTGTTACGCGATTACTTCGCAAATTGTGGACTGATTTCCAAATATTTTTTTAAGATATCAAGCTTTATGACAATTTACTTGATATAGAACTTTGCCTCCAATTAAAAAACTCATAAATATCATGATTAACAAAGTGCCTCCCCTAATACTTAAAATAATTAATATCTAGAAGCCGCTATGATTAGAAATAAAATTAGAATACACCTATATGTAGTAAATTTTTTCACCATATTATATATTATTCTAAATTACTTGCTTTCAGTTACCAGAATTGTTCCCTCAGTAAATACATGGACAGACATAAAATCAAACCGGACAGCAAAGCATTCAGTTTGCTGCAAAGATTGCTTCTTATGGATCCTAACAGAAGAATAACGTCTGAGGAGGCAATGCGAGATCCTTATTTCACTGAAGACCCACTTCCTACTCAGGTGATCAAGCAATAGTTATAGCATAAAATGTCAGGGTTATGAAGAAAATATAAATCTAATAATGAATTGGTTAAAAAACCTGTCTATAAAGACCTTTTTTCATAGGAACGCGTAGAGGTATCAAGTTGAAATTAATATCTAATACTTAGGTCTGTGGTTAATCTTATAGCTGTGAAAAAATACTGGTATGCCAACATGATCAAAAATTATAACTGATTATGTTGCATATTATGCGAGGGGAATCAAAACTTATTACTTCCTTACATCCTGTTGACCTATAATCATCAAATTTGGCTAGAAGCAAAGTCTTACGATAAGTATGTGTAAAGGAAAAGATGTTAAACCGTAAATATGTACTACTAGCTTTTGCCCGCGGCTCCGCCCGCGTTATAAAGTTTTTCAGGCTAAAGTTTTCCGTTATAAAAGTAGTAGTTTCCCGGGAGCCTATGTTCTTCCCAGGGTCTCAAACTGTCTCCATACCAAATTTCATCTTAATACGTTGGGTATTTTTGAGTTTAACACGTTCAGGCAGACAGATGCAGCGGGGGACTTTGTTTTATAATATATTTTTTTGAACTTTTTAAGAGGAATAATCCCGTCATACATCATTGTTGCATAACTTTAACCGTTTACGCAGCGCACGCAACGGAAGCTCTCAAAACTAATCATTTTTCCCCGTTTTTGCAACATGTTTCATTACTGCTCCGCTCCTATTGGTCATAGCATGATGATATATAGCCTATAGCACTCCGGGATCAAAGGGCTATCCAACACAAAAATATTTTTTCAGTTCAAACCGGTAGTTCCTGTGATTAGCCATTACTGCTCCGCTCTTATTGGCCATAGCGTGATGATATATAGCCTATAGCGCTCCACAAATAAAGGGCTATCCAACACAAAACGAATTTTTCAGTTCAAACTGGTAGTTCCTGAGATTAGCCATTACTGCTCCGCTCCTATTGGTCATAGCGTGATGATATATAACTTTGAGCACTCCACAAACAAAGAACTATTCAACACAAAAAGAATTTTTCAGTTTGGACCGGTAGTTCCTGAGATTAGCCATTACTGCTCCGCTCCTATTGGGTATAGCGTGATGATATATAGCCTATAGTACTCCACGAACAAAGGGCTATCCAACGCAAAAAGAATTTTTCAGTTTGGACCGGTAGTTCCTGAGATAGGCATTACTGCTCCGCTCCTATTGGGTATAGCGTGATGATATATAGCCTATAGCACTCCACGAACAAAGGGCTATCCAACGCAAAAAGAATTTTTCAGTTTGGACCGGTAGTTCCTGAGATTAGCGCGTTCAAACAAACAAACAAACAAACAAACAAACAAACAAACAAACAAACAAACAAACTCTTCAGCTTTATATAATAGTATAGATAAAAAAAAAGGAATTGACTAAAGGGAATTTACTATTACAAATTTATTATTTGCGGTTGGTTTAATAACCGTGTCTACAGATTGAACGGTAAAGTTAAGTTTGTCAAGTTTGATTTTACAAAATATATACTTAATACCTTACCTACAAGTTTGTACGCAACCCTCGGTGTTCGAGTCCAACTCGCAGGTGTGAGTTTCTTTTAACAATCAATGTGAACATTTCGATGATTACTTATTGCTGCATTAATTTGTAAATATACAAAATTGTTTTACAGGACGTGTTTGCTGGCTGTCCCATTCCTTATCCGAAGAGAGAGTTCTTAACCGATGACGATCAGGAAGATAAGAGCGACTCGAAAGCGAGACAGAACCAACAGCAACAGCCGAACGTTTGTATATTAATATTGCATAATGTTTATATGGCTCTATTTGTAACCAGTACACATTATCTCATAACTATTTTAGAGTGAACAGAAATCATTTTTACATGAGTTATTTATATACAAGTTTTTTTTTTATATTTTCACTAGGTGACATCTAAATTTGCTGCAATTAGAATAATGCGGCGATAGGTTGAATCTGTCATGATAATATATGCCATGCATATTCCTACTTAGGATTTTATCGACACATAATTTCATTGACCAAGCACTCAAGTCTTAACCCGTGAGGTAGCTGAATGTTTGCCGGCAAACATCGACAGCTAGGCGTGTTACGGAAAAATAACCTTATTATGTAGTATATAAGGTTATAATCCCGTGACACACGCAAATGTCATGTAGCTGTCTTGGCTCGCCGGCGAACCACGAGAGACCAAGAGTAACTCATACATTATATCAAATAATATATTCCCATATAATGAATTTATTAAGACAAAAAAAAAGTAGTCAGAAAAAAATCACAATAAAATTTCATAAAAACTATTTCGTTACGTACATTTATTTTGAGAAAAACTCATTTATTTCATTTTCAGACACAACAAAATCAAGTACAACAAAATAGCCACGATCACGGTGCCAATAATGCTAAAAGAATGAGAATGACCGGTGAGTAATATTACAATTAATTTCTACGTACTATTTTGATCATGTGACAGGTTTTGAATGATGAGATCTCATAGAAGTTCCAAACCGTAGTATCATCTCTTTTTAATGGATAAATAGTCTTCTAGTTGGTAAATTAAAAAAAAATGTTGTTCCTCTGATATGTATCTTCAGAGCTCAATGTTTATAATAATAAATCAATGTCGATTCAGCCCTTAGCAGTTTTGGTAATGGTAATTCTATTGCTATTAGGAAAAAATCAGGCGTTTTTGAACTAACTGTTGTCCTTAACTTGGCTCACGTAAAAGCATTGTTTTCAATGACCTGTTTTAAATTGAACTTTCAAGTAAAGTTTGCAACAAGTTGGTTTAAAAAAGACGTAACTACAAAAAAATATATACTAGTTTACCTAAATGACTAGTAATGTACAGCTAGCATAAAAAATAATTAAAATCGTTTGTATAATTTTGTATTTGCCAAACCAATGTTTATTCATTGCACTTTTCCTACTTTAATGATACATATTTTGGTTATACTATATTTTTTAATTTATTCCAAGTTTTTTTTGTGATTTATATCACAGGTCCGAATCAAGGTAACAACGCGGCAGGAGGGGGGCAACAGGAGTTCCACCAGCAACAACAAATGATGTTCGGTGGGCAACAACAGGGCGGCAGCTCGCAACAACAAGGCAACTTCCAACAGAGGTTTTAAAATATTCTGTGTAGGAGATTTTATAATTATGAAACTAGGAAAGGATGTTGAAGGAAATATTTTGATTAAACCTAATGTACCTAATTTTATTTTTTATTGTATTCAATACATTATTGGGTTTCCTTAAAACTCTTTTAGCTGAAAATCATCAAAACCCACCAGTAAAGTTGAAATTTCTGTAGTATGATAATAGTATTAGAGTACATTTTTTTGAATAAGTCGGTTGTCTGATTCTATTGATTTTTTAGTTTTTTCTCTTTTAAGTTCATTTCTGCATAAAGAAAATACTTGGTTTATTTTTTTAGTTTGTCCAATACGTATTACTATTAAAAGCCCAAAATGAAAATATAGGCGGAATAAATATAGTATTGCATTTTATATGAATAAAAATACAAAAATTAAAAATGAATGTCATTTAGAGTTAATGTAAAATAAGTGCGTCATTTAAGATTGAATTTATATAATTTCTGTAAATATTGATTAATTAGAAATTAGAAAATATACAAATTAAAGTCTTTATACGAAATTATTTTTTATTTATACATTTTAACCATTCACACATACATCTTTTACACATATTAAAATCGTAGATCTTCCGTTGATCATAAGTTGGCAATTGGTAGAAATTAGAACCCGTTAAAAATATGCTACATTCTCTCAACATTAAAAATTTAACGCCTCAATGACTGTTTACCGGCCGTTATTAATAAACCATATTAATCCATATCTTTAGATCGATCGAAAAAAAACACATCAGATTATCTTCGATCTTTACGCTCACAAAGGGCATCTTTTGATTTGTTTGTTGTCTAACGCCCGAAATTAATAATTTATCAGATCTATATGCAGTTATTGTCGATGTCGTTTATTATGACTATTAGGCTGTCTCTACACCGAGCACATAGCGAGGTTGGCCCGCTAATTAGCTAGTATGGATACGGTTTATTATGATATTATGACCTTTATCAATTTTTGTTTTTAGAAATTATATAAAATATATTATAATTTTGGACGGAATTGTTTACCTTATAAATAACTTACTTAGCGATATATTTTTGATACAAAGTTTACTATCACTATCTGACACAAGGGAAAAGATGAATTCAGGCCCTATTGTTCTATTCTATTAAACACTCGTGAGAATTTCTCTAAATAAATGTACGTAACGAAAAGATTTCACGAAACATTGTTATGTAATTTTCTGTCTAATCTATTATTTTTTTATTTGTCTTATGTAATACATCTGTTGTATCAAATAATATGTAGATTATAGGAGACAAAAAAGAAATAGATGAGACTGAAAGTTTCGTAACAATATTTTGTAAACACTATTTCGTTACGCACATTTATACTAAGAATTTTTTTTTTATATACAGTATTTCGTCGTTAAAGTCGTGTATAATAAACCAGAAAGTCACAATATTAAAAGTACAAAGTATGAACGTTTTCATCATAAAAATAAATGTTGATCGAATTTGTGGTCTAAAACATATTTTTATACTATAACGTAATATGAAATAAATTTTAAACGCATTATCTTATATTACAAAATCTACATGTTTACAAAAACATTACGCATGTAAAATACAAGCCGTAAGATGACTGTCATCTGCTCAATAGCTTTAGGTGGAACATTTGCTCTATTTACGAATCTAAGTTTTACCTAAATTAATACTAATCATAGATATAAATGGAATATTGACTGCAGTAGCCAATCAATATTTTTCACATTATGGTGCATTCTATATGGGAGACTTTTTTGTGTGTGGGCATCCATTCAGTCAACACCGGGGGAATCCTGCGAATGGAATACTGGAATCCCGTGGCATAGCGACTGCAATGGCGTGGTAAAGAGTGGGAAAAATAGGGGAAGGATGGGAAATTTCTAGGGTGGCCCTTATAGGCCTCAATGTGAAGTTACAACCACGTGGCATACAGACTTAACTGCGTGCCTAGGGCAGCGACAAATATCCCCTGTGCATGGGCATCACTGTATAAACTTTTATTATATCTATGATCATAATCTTACACAATCGACGTCGATGTCACCTGGCACATTAAACATGATAAGGATTAGATTTAATAATCATAAGATCTATCCTTATTTAACTTCAATACACTCCTTGCATTGCAATGATAAAACATCAACATATTGGTCTATCCCTACCTACCTTGGCAACCTTAAAGTAACGCTGGAAATTTTAGAAAAATTGTTAATGGATTGTTTTTACATATACAGCACAGTCACCCCACTGCACCTGTTGGTAAGTGGAGTGGGGTCCAGTGGAATGTCGACTGACGACTGATGATTACCACTCGATACAATTATGCCGGTCTGTTGGAACCGGATATACACAGGCTGATCCCGAAACGCGTCACTCATACGTGGGCCACTATGGCGGGTTTTAACACCTTGTGTACGGTGGTCGCTATCCGGGCGGATATAAAATATTTGCATAAACTCGTACCCTATGCTCAGAAAGCATGTTAACGCCAGCTAAGGGCAAATAAGTACATTAAATTTTAAATGAATTTGAGTTAATTATTTACGTGACATTTTGCTTTTACTTCGATCCCTTTAGTTGGGTTTACCTCAGGTTTTGGTAAGCTTGAATCTTACAATATCTCTATCGTATAGTAGATAATTGGTTTTATTTAATCTCAGTCTAATTGATGGATCCTGAAAATTGAAAAATAGTCTTTGGTCCTGTGTTGTCCAATGTGTATTCCGATTTGATTAGTTCGTCTCTCTTGAGCTTGGTGTTAGAGTCGACAGTCCGTATGCGCGTGCGCAGCTTACCGCAGCGTCCGTCCACTAGCTTTTCATATGCTGGAATGTAATTGTAAAAAATTTGTTTATTGATCTTAGCCATGTTTTCATTAGTTGAGAATATTTATAGATTAATGTCTGATTAAAATGTTTATCGGAAATGTAGTGTATCTACATAATTATTACGTGTTTTATGCCTTCATTATTTTATGCAATATAATATTAATTACAAATATGTTTTTGATTTAGTAATTTTATCGTCCCGTACTAGACCATCGATATCGGCATAATCATAGGACATCTTGACTCTAAATTTATTATATTCAAAGTAGAACTAAATGGTAAAACAATCCAAATAGAATCAATAACAGTGAAAATTTAATATAATCCAAGTTTTTTGTATACCGACAGTATACAATAACTTATGACCACAATAGTCAAAGTACTTGATTTTGTAACTGAGTAGGTGTTGTAACTAATGATTTGCAAGGCGAAACCGGTTGGATCAATAGTTAAGTTATTACACTTGTAGTTTACACGCACTGTTTGTTTTCTGTTAATATTTATAGCGATTTTATTGTGGTAATACTAGTTATTTATGGTCTTGATCGGGTTGTTAGTGTTAATGATGTGTTTTAGTGATTTGTATGTAAAATAAAATTTTCAGAGATAAAAATTTGGTCTAATTATTTAGGTTTAATTTATCCATCGTTGGAGGTAAATGACAAAAAAAAAATTCTTATTGACATGATTGAAATGTAAAGTCTCCTCCCTTAATATAGTCTCCTACCTATATTATATTTTTTGTATGAGCAGAACTCTAAATTCCCCAGTCCTATCCCAAGTGAAATCTAGTTTATTAACTTATTTCTTGCAATTCCTTAGTTCTAGCAAGATATTTTTACACACTTTATAAACAACAAAGTCCCTCCGCCGCATCGGTCTGAACTCTGAGCATGATAAACTAAAAAACTACTTACCGAACGGATTTTCATACGGTTTTGACCATTGGACGGAGTGATTGAAGAGGAAGGTTTATGTGTATAAGTATGTGTATAATGTTTGGTAAAGTCATTGACGTACGTAGTACATATATATCGATGGGAACGACAGTAAAAAATGTGGCCATATATTATGCTTTGCTATCATTGCAAAGCCGGGACGTTTCGCTAGTTATAGATAAAGAAATATACTCACTGTCCTTTCTAAAGGAATTGTGACATGCCATATGACATATCGATGGGAATCCTTTTAAATCCTTCGGATCTATCAGACCAGGTGATAACGGTCCAGCGCATATAGGATCTCTTCGTCCCTTACATGAATCTATACAAACATCGTATGAATTTTTCCTCGCTTTCGGCTTCGGCTTTCGGGTCCGAGGTGTTTTCGGTTTTTTCGTTGTAGTTGTCGGGTTTATGTTTACATTAGTTATCGAACCGCTTGGAGCTATAACCCGAATTCTTAATGGTAGCAATGAAAGTGGTGGCTCAGTTCTAGGTATTGGAGTCGCCGTTGATAGCAAAGGTCTTGCTGTGTTTTGACAATTGGCAGTAGCAAGTGGGCTTGTAGTAGGCAGGGTTCTCGTTGCCGGCATAGTGTTAATAACTGTTGAGACTGTTTGAGGAGACGAAGGAACTGATGTCGTCGTTCGTGACGGCGATGAAGCTGTAGGCGGCACTGTTTGAGAAGGTGAATTAGGAATAGATGGCGGTGATACTGTCGGTATTGGTTGGGGTATACTAGGCTGTGTAGTGACGGCAGAAATCATTGGAACTTGTGAATTAACTCCAGACGGTTGGGGTAATGGATAATTTTGGATATTCTGTGGCGCCTGTTGGTAAATCAAAAAGTAATTTGATTGAGGAGAGGGTGTTGACGATTGTATTGGCAACTGGGTGACTATCTGCTGTGGTGATATCTCTGGTACATTGGATATGGGCAGTACAGGCAAGTTTTGCACTTGAGGGACCAGTTCCAACCGAATCTGTTGTGATTGGTTCTGCGACGACTGTGATCGTGAAGGTACCCCGCTGGTACTTTGATTAAATACTATCAATGGTTGAATAGGTGCCTGAACGGATAGGTCTAATTGACCCACCGGAGAAATTGGTTGTTCCATCTGAGAAAGCTGTGCATTTTGTGATTGTTGCACCGACGGGGGCTCTCTAGTCACAAATGGTATAACGAGCTGTATTTCAAGCGGCCCAGGAGGAACATTAGGCAAAAAAGGAGGGGCAGATGTCTCCTGAGGTTCAGTTTGAACTTGAACAGCAATCGTTGAAGATGAGGTTGGCGGCGTGGATGACGATGGCGTCTCAGATATTGCTACCGTTGAAGGCACTGTAGATGTTGGTAGACTGTTTATAAAATCTTCAAGTGTTGAAGATATACTACGTGTCGGCGGTTTTAGCGTTGATAGAAGGGAAATTTCATCAGGAATTTCACTTGATTTTGACAGCACTATTATAGGATTCGTTGACGAAAATGATGATTCAGTCGAGAAGAGTTCTGATATGGGCTTCGGTTGGAATCCATCATTAATCACATTCGCAGAGTACCACTCCGGTTGCTTATCCGATATTTCAGCTCGACATAGTTGTAACACTGGAAAAAATATTTAATTTTGTTATTAAATAACAAAATTTTAGAGTCTACTTAGAAATTATTACCTCTTTCTATTTGTATCCGGAAATATAAAATCTATACATGTTATAAAACAAAGTCCCCAAAAGCTGTCTGTCTGTATGTGATCGATTTTCTCAAAATCTACCGAACGGATTTTTGTACAGTTTTTAATTAAAGATAGTGTCATTCCTGAGGAAGGTTTAGGTTAATAGTACATTATGGTTTTATGTAAATTGACTGAATTATAACGATTACTGTTGAAGAGATCGCGTGGATGTAAAAAATCTGGTGGGTTTACGCGGGAAAGACTTTGTGAAACACTGTTTTCTACGCGGGCGAAACCGCGGATACAGCTAGTTATTATGATAATATGATCTTTAATAAAATACAATCTTCGAAATATTCAAACAATAGTTTGAGTAACTTTGAACAGGTTCTTCAGTTAAATGTAATTCGTTCATAATACTTTTATACTTAGCCTGTTTTACAACTCCTTACAAATTCTACTTGTTTCACAAATGTACCTATAAGCCGACCAAATACAAAAGTCACATTAATCTATGCCCACAAATAAATGCGTATAAATTGAGTACTATCTTCATCAGCTGTTTAATATGATAACTCTCAAGTAACATGTAAATAATATGACATTAATGGCGAATATCGTTTTGGCGAATATAAAAAAACGGATAATACACAATTTGTATTTTATGATATCAACACAATATATTCGCAATAACGTTGTTGTTGATTTAAGATGCATGTTCGAAACTGGTTTTCAAGGACCGCTTTTTGTGATCCCAATGCTCTCCGGCGAGGTCGTGCACCCCGCTCCGGGTTACCCTTTGCCGTTTCATTGACTAAATTGCATGCTCTATAAACACTGGACAATGTTGCATGCAGCGGGAAACGGACTTTCACCTAGTCACAACTGTAGGATTATGTCGTTCTGTGTTTATCTTGCAAACGTATGTTAGCGTTTACAAGAGGTTTGATTAAAATTTTCATAAAATAATCTAACTTAGATGTATAATTTAGAAACGATAACACGATTTAGATTGTTGAACAATATTTTGATACCAACATTACTGAAACTGATACTTTAGTGAGGAACGATTACGTTTGATTTCATGTTGTGACGTCAAACCATTATAAAGATGTAAACTGTAAGAACATTATAGAAGAAATATTTTTTTTTACTAACTTTTTCTCAACTAATGCCTCATTAAAATGTGATGATTGTCTATCAAATTGGTTTGCGTTACAAATATATAGAGTTTATTACATGCTATTCTACAGATAAAATTACCATGGCAATAGTGTTATGTGTATTTTATTACGAATTAGTTTCTACAAAGTTTTCCGCCCGCAAAAGTCCCGATTACGTTTCTTTAAGACTGAATTTTCCTACTAATCTCCCTTAGTAACCAACAACTTTTGACACTCTACTTAAAAACGGGCTACTAAAGATATATTTGTCCTAGATAAAATAATTTCCCTTGTGTACTTTGTAAGCAACAAAGCCATAAATGTTATTACAAATACATTATACCTCGTAAGAAGTCGAATATCGACTCATTTTACGCAATTAAACTTCACCTTATATGAATCAGAGATGTAGAATGTCAATTGCCAATTACATTTTCTGTGACCATTATTGAATTTCTAGCTGCGAATATTATTATACCATGAACTTTATTATCATTTAGCATTGTATTAGCTACGATGCGAACAATGTATGATATTGTATAAATACAGGATGGTGAAAACGGAAAGCCCTGAGCCTTTGGACAAGAATTTTTTTTACAATCGTTAACTCTAATAGAATAGAATTTCGAAGTAAGTATAGAAATATATTCTAACGCATTACATTTTATATAATAATAATTTCAATAGCAACCTGTCATGGATAATCTGTTACAAAAATAAATAAGAATTATACACCTAGTGTGTAATACTTATTGGCGATATTACAGCATTATGTAAGTATCCTATAATTAGTATTTTTAGTAGGTAAATAAGTTAATATTTGCCCTGTATAATAGAGATAAATGTGACCAAATAGTTTAAAACATTTATTAAAAGATTCCATATTCATTCATTCGACCGCGATTCTCTTGTGGATTTTTAACACGCGTTGAGGTTGTATCCCTAGTCTATTTATAGATGACAAAAAAGTAGACAAAGCTACAACGCAACCGGCAATTATGCAGATATGCAAAAAACAAGACGTTGGCAAATGGATTCTAGTTATTGTACATTATAACAGACGATAAAACGGTATCCGTTAAATTCTATGATGATAAAAAAAACGGCTGGATTAAATAAAACATTGCCAAAATTGTTGTGCAAATGAATAGACTATTTGAAAAGAGAGCAAGAAGAAGAAGATTCTTCGGTATTAGTGACTTTACGCAACAAAATGCAATTCACAAAACTGAGAGGCCTAGCTACTGTTACTAGTAGTGGGACCTAAGCGTGCAAAAATCTCAAAAATATGTAAAATGTTTTTGATACAAAAACCTGATTCCATGATATGCTACATAATCCGCACTTATGTAATAAACTCTCAGATTACTAAACCATTGTCTTTTGTAGTGTAAATAACGGTGAAAGACATTACTAATACTATAATACTATATACCAGTGGTTCTCAAACTTTTTAAATGACGGAACCCTTTTGGGAAGCAAAATACTTGATGGAACCCTACAATAAAACAATTGTTTTTATAAGTGTATTTTTATTAATCAGCATAATAAAAGTACAATGTAACAGTTACTAATTATTATTTACTTCACCACTTGGCAAGGAAATAATAGAAAACATTAAAAAAGAAAAAATCTAACTAGTGGGAGGTATGAAACTGTTTTTTATTTTTCATCAATTGGTTGATATCAGGTTTGATGGAAGAAAGTTGGAGTCTCATATCAGCTTCGGCGTCAACATAATAAAAAAATATTTTTTATTTAATTGTAACAATAAAAATTGTGTACGTACATATTTGGGTAAAACTATGACACATTATAAGTATGTTTGTCACGTGGGGGAGGGTACGCGCATTCCACAGACCGGCAAACTTAGAGCGAACGGGTTGTACAAGTATAAAATTGTTGATACCAAACTTATGAGATATTGTACCAGCTATTGTAACACATGTTTCTACAAATACAAATAAATAAATAAATAACGTTCATAGCGTTTTGTCTCCGCGCGGCCGCGGAGCGACCAGAGAGAGGTGTTTTGATTTTTTTTTCTAAATTCTTGCGGAACACCGACAGAGGTATCACGGAACCCTAGGGTTCCGCGGAACACGCTTAGAGTATAGCTGCTATATACAATACGAGAGTAACATTAGAACGTTTTAAATAAAAATAGGAAACTTATTACTTGCATGCAATGGAGATATTATGTGAAAGTACATTGTCAAGCGGAATGTGCGCTGCAATCTTAAGGTACGTTAAAATAATATCAAAGGCGTATATGTTTTAAAGGCGAAAATAGTGTTATCAATTAGGGAAATTAACGTAAAAAGCTTTCCTTTTTTTCTATCTATTTTTCTTTATACCGCAAAAGTTCTCCACATTTCATAGTACATGATCAAAAGACTGGGCATCTTCTACTTATAACCACGTTAAGAAAATCCAAAGGAATTATAATTACTTCTCAGTTCGCGGTAGCATTCCCATTTCAGAATTATCAAGAAAACGAGCGGCGGGGCTTACTTAGCGAGTTTTTACTTGAATGTTTGCGGCGCGGAAAAAATTGTTCTAAGAAAAACAAAGTGAACTCTGTATACACGCGCGCTGTTGTGGGAATACTTTCTCTTTAAACGTGTCTGTATTATTATATAAAGTTTTATAATACACAGTGATAGTATTGGATACAATGTCCTTTACACCGGAAGACAATTCTTAGATAATACGGCTTAGCGACCAAAATAGTCGTGAAAAAACAGAAAAGTGAATAACAACTCAGAAAAAATGTCGCGTTCGAGAGGTCAATGATTTATATATTATTTATTTATCTCTGTATATAAATTCTTACAAAATTAAAAGAAGAAGGTACCTAAGTAAAAAAATCTTTAAAGAAAACACTTTGTTAACGGGGAAAATGTATTCACCTAAACAATTTATAATTTGCGAAATATTAGGACAGTCGTTGTAGAAAGCTTTGCTAATAACTACTATCTGGTACGCGTGTTGAAGTTTCCCAACAAAAAAGGTTATATAACATGTATAATATATAATACTTATGGTTTATTCTACTACTTAAAAAAATCGCATCAATAGTAAAACTTAGAAATCGAACGTCTAGCTTGCATAATCCTATTACGACAGTGACAGACTTGGCTTAGCTTTGTTGATGATTAGGTAGAATGCAAACCAAAGACTAGCAAGGGATTTTGCGCCTTTCAGAAATCTTAAGAATTTTACCTGTCTTTTATATTATGTACACTTACTAACCCCGAAACTCGCCATAACGAGCCGCTTTATAAATGTTACATTGTATAACACATATTAAGACAGTTTTACCCAGTACGGTACAAATACATAATGAATAATAGTAATATTAGCCCTGTATTATATACTGCCCCATTGTTGGCCACGGGCCTCCTCTACTAATGAGAGGGATTAGGCCTTAGTCCACCACGCTGGCCTAGTGCGGACTGGTAGACTTCACACACCTTTGAAATCCCTATAGAGAACTTCTCAGGTATGCAGGTTTCCTCACTATGTTTTCCTTCACCGTTAAAGCAGACAATAATTCACAAAGAATACACACATAATATTTAGAAAAGTCAGAGGTGTGAGCCATTGGGTTTTGAATCTGCAGACATTCGTCTCGCCAGTCCGTTCCACAACCAACTAGGCTATCGCCGCTTCTACGATACAAATAAATACATTCAATTCAGTCCCTTAACCTTCAATACCATCAGAATAAATGCCGACATGACCGACGAAATGTTTATGCGAACGGCGTACTCTCTGAGAAACCATTAAACGTTACGCGTCATACATTCAACAGCTCTACCAGTGCCGGCGGCTTGGCATAATGTTAAACAGCTGTTGTGTCATTGATATCTGATGTTGGGTCATTTGCACTAGTGAACAAGGTTTAGAATTAATACGGGTATTTAAGAGATAAGAGTGGATGGAAGGATTATGGAGTAAGTAGATAGTGAAGTTTGAGATACTGAAGAAATTTGTCTTACTTACTACTACTCTTATATGTATTATATATAATGATTTTTTTAAATAAGTTTGAGGCTAAAATGATCCTTTATCAAGCGCACTCTCGCTTATATTAATTTTAGAAATATTAACTGCAGTTACTTAATTTATAAAAATATATGTATGCTGCGTTTCTTTTACGTAAATAAAAAACGAACAATTAATTATCTTCTAGTGCGTATTATTTAATTCAAAGGAGTTAAACATGACGTTTATCAGATCATAATTTACATTATAATTATCACCACAATTATACACAATGCTGGCTACGCTTATTCCAGCAATTTAAACTAATAATTCCCCGCGGCTGCGCCCGCGTTACCAGCTCTTCCCGGGATAAAATAACCATTGTATACTCGAAACCCGGATAAAGAGTGTTTATGTTCTTTCGTATTTAAACTAACTTCGTGAATTCTAAAAACAAAATCAACAAAATTTAATCGAATGTGGTTTAGCCGCGAAATGTAACAATTACTTTCGCATGTAGGTATATCAGAGATTTATATAATACTAGCTTCCGCCCGTAGCTTCGCCCGCGTGGATTTCGGACTTCAAAAATGGAGGAGGTGCTCAATTTGTCGGGATGTTTTTTTAATGTATGGTGGTATACAGGTGGTCCGATTGTCCGGTCAGGGTCTGATGATGGGATCCTAGCGAAATCGAAGGAAGCATATAGCATGATTCAGTATTCACGCGTGATGGCTTATTATTAGCGTATTTCATGTATAACTTTGGTGTTTCTATACCGATTTCTATGATTCTTTTTTATGGAATATTTAATAATGTTAACTTTTTTAATTAGGGATGACTGAGAGTGTTATAAACGTAAGAGTAGATAAATATAATGGGAAAGCTTCGAACTGCTAAGCTATCGGGAGTTACACGTGTTATTGTGAGTCTACCATAAAAGATAGACATATGCTGTCGTGGGATATTTTTTATATAATTTTAAGGAGAACATTTCCGTCATACATGATTTCTGTGTAGCTTTAACCATTAACGTTGCACACGCGACGGAAGCTTAAACAATGGAGTAACTTCTCCCGTTTTCCCAACATTTCCCTTCTCTGCTCTGCTCCTATTAATTGTAGCGTGATGAAAAGTATACTATAACCAGCTCAGGAGTATGAAAAATAATTGTACCAAGTTTCGTTAAAATCCGTCGAGTAGTTTTTGTTTCTATAACGGTTATACAGACAGACGGACAGACAGACAGACAAAAATTTTACTAATTGCATTTTTGGCATCAGTATCGATCCCTAATCACCCCCTGATAGTTATTTTGGAAATATATTTCATGTACAGAATTGACCTCTCTACAGATTTATTATAAGTAATAATAATAATATAGATATAGATAGATAGATTATGGATGCGACAATTTTGAATATTGTATTAGCGGCCACGTTCTCTTGCTAACAAAACCGTTATACACAAATATAGATTTAACATAATCAAATAATGAGTAACTGTTAACTTGCACGTTCGGTATGTGGTGTTGTGAATTTTAGGTCAGGTTTAGTTAAACAGTTAACTGTTGAGTGTATTGTATGACTTCTGAATGGTCTATAATTATATTTCGTAATGCATTATTGAATTTGTAGCTGAATGCTTTTTAAATGAGTTTCTATAATATTTAAATCAATATCATAAGAATAATTTATATCGGTTATCACATTGGTAACTCTTATCAAGTCTAAACATTACACAAATGGAATTTTTGGGTCACCCCTTATGGCTATAAGAATAATTACTTGTGAAATATTATCCCTATTCTCTCACCAGTTGATACAATTATGCCAACCTGTTTGGAACCGTATATATACAGGCTGATTCCAGAACGCGACATACTTTTTTTTATTCCGCCACGCCAAGGTGACTGTACTCACCTGACGGTAAGCGTAATGCTTGTGTATTGAATGGTAACAGATGGTTATATTATGCCATTCGACACAGCCAGACTACTTAGGTGCTTCTTCACGCTGCAAACGTAACACCCTGGATTATGTGAGACACTATGGTGGATTTCACGCTTATGTACAGGGATTACTATGCGGGTGGATACCAATTTCCTACCACCAGCAAGTTTGATACATCAGGCAATGTAGTTCGTTTTTTTGGAGATGCAATTCAATCGTGTGGGCCTGTAGGTTGCATTTAGATGGCGCAAGTAGCAATTCTAGATAGAAATTATAGGAGAATGCACCAGTGGCGAAGGGTGACATTTACTGAAAGGGCACCCGAGCCAACATAAAAGTAATATTCATATATGCGTTCTGCAAATCTATCTAATGATCATTAAATATTACAAAATTTACGTAAGGGAAGCCGACAGGAATCAGCTTATGGACCGTGCGCCACTGGCAAGTACCAAAGGAAAATTAAAAATTTACCCAAAAGGTAGAAGTTACTTTAGGAACCTTATTTTTTACTAGTAGAGCCACACTGTATGCTCAACCCGTCTAACAGCTTATGCTTCTTTGGACTATGCGAGAATCATTCGTGTAATTCCTTGACGCATAAATATGACTGAATTATATGTTACTAATAAACCCGAATTAAAGCTGTTTACACTCTCGTGTTTTTTATTATTTGTGACTTATTCGACAAGTATCTAAATCAGAGGTTAGGATTATGTGTTCACGGGATTTTTTTTGACACCTACATACATACTGTACCTTAGTACATACGTATACCTTACTAGATATACATTAATTCGTGGCCGTAAACTAGAATGGAATATTACAACTTGTGAGTACATTATGCAGCGGGTTCTCCCACGCAGACTGTTTATAAATTATCGAGAATACGCATAAGTAAAAGTGGTCGGTATAGCATTTACTAAAGATACTGTTTCGAATGTTTCTCATGACTAATCTAATAGCATTCACAACGCGTTATAGGTTCTAATATACCAACTCACTCTTAAGAATCTAAACAGTTTTGCCCAGCCAGGAATCTAGTTCGAAACATTTCAGTTCACTGCCTATATACGCTGCCTCTAACAGAACGTTGTTATAATATTTTGAATAACTGATTTCGTCATAGAACAACAAAGTTAAAGGCTGTTGACCTTGAGGTATCCACTGTGTATTACCCGTTGTAAAGACAGTAGTCGTTAATAAGCCTAGAACAAAATGTATGTTTGAAGGTATGTGAAGTCTGCTACCCAGTGCCCTGCATTAGGCCAGCGTGGTAGATTAAGGCCAAATCCGTCTCAGTAGTAGAGGAGGCCCAGGAGTGGTACAGTATTAGATCTATTGCTTATATAAAAAAAAAAAAACACTCTGTGAAAACAAATTTCCACAAATTTACAGATAACTTTAAAATTACAAACAAACATCGGGTTATTTGATCATAAATTAATTTTATACCAAATCAAAAACTGACCAAAACACGTTTACGACATACATTTATAGAAGATATCGTATATTTCTAAAAAATAAGCGTAAATTAGTATTTATACATTTAATATTAGACCTATACGTATAAGTCAAAATGACGCAGATAATAAATTGTGTTTTACATAGTAATGTTTATCTAATTAGTAATAATTATTGGCTTTTAGTACCTACAATAGATAGACATTTTATTTACTATAAACGTGTGAAAATTGTTATCTATATCTAATATACCTATATCTCTGGCTGGCTCAATATTACAAGGTTCTATGTTAATCAATATAAATGTTGGAAAAATGAGATATATATTTTCACGTTGATATAATTAGCAGACACCAGATTCATTGTTAACCCTTTATTTCTCTTTCGTAATTATTTACAGTATGCAACAGAGCGTAAAATATTTTTAAATTTTTTGTCTGTTTGCACAAATGTTTGTTAGTATATCACACCAAAAGAAATCATTGGATTCATAATCTGATAACTCAAAAACATTAAGCTTTATTTTTGTAACGTGTCAGACTGATCATCTGATCTGACTGACATCCAACTAATAGTTTCATGGGGAGTTGTATCGGGAAGGGTATAATAGTCTGAGATATATCTAACTCCACGGAGACCGCATTGTGGGCACAGGTAATGAAAACAAAATATACTTGTACGCAAAAGTTGTTCGAATTCACTTTTCCAATTTCCGTAAACCGGAACACTTAACGCAAACAGTATCACAGACAATTCTTACAAAAATTCCAATATTTCACTATAATTTACAACAAAATAGCTACGTTAACGGTTAAATAACTTAAATAATAACATAGATGGAAAATTACTTACGTGTTAAAACGATGAGCGTTGTTCGTAGGTACGCCATGCCGGGTCGAGCACAGTCTACTGACGACGTGTGCGAACGGACCCCGGCTTGTCCACCGCGCTCTGGTTTAATCAAAACGAGTTATCAATAACTATATAATAGTAATTTCATAAAAAATGCAGTAGATATTGAATACATTTAATATACAATCAACATTTTATTGTACGGTAATAATAGATGAATATTATTACTCTTATTGACTTGGGATCTTGGAATTGTTATGTACTGCTAATTTGAAGCAAACTTTCGCATTTTACATACTGGTGGTAAGTCTCTCATATGTGAGAGTGCGTTTGGGTAGGTACCACCGCAATGTCTGTTTCTGTCGCCAAGCAACAATGTACAGTCACTATTGTGTTTCGGTTTGAAGGACATTGTAGCCAGTGTAACTACTGGACATAATAGGACCTAACATCGCATGCCTCAGGATGGCGAGCGCAGTGGAATACCAAACAATACTTTATAATTCACAGTGTTGGTTGGTGTTTCTACTGTTTATGAGCAGTTATATCACTTACGATCAGGCGAACAGCAAGCTCGTCTCGGTATTAAAATAAAAAAAAGGAACATTTAAGTAGATACAATTATTACTACGAACCGATTTCGATTTTTTATCAAGGAACACAGTATTTTTAAATGCATATAACCTTAAAAATGATTGTGCTACCTGATATTATACGTAACATTTCATTCACGCGTCAATCTATTTAGAAGATATCGAAAACAGTTTTTTGTAGCATGTTTGAAAAATCATGTTTTTTGGACCTTTAAGTTTATTATAAGCAAGTACTTATGATTAAAATATAGGGCACCCTGCACGTCAGACTTTACATCGGGAAAGACTTCAAGCGCGCGGAACCGGGAGGAAAATCTAGTATTGATATAAAATTTATTTTCTTCAATCGTTTCACTTGCTTTAAGCTGCTTATCTATATATATAAAAATCAATTGCTGTTCGTTAGTCTCGCTAAAACTCGAGAACGGCTGAACCGATTTGGCTAATTTTGGTTTTGAATTATTTGTGGAAGTCCAGGGAGGGATTAAACGGTGACGAACATAAATAATAAATAACGGAAACAAATAAAAAATTGAAAATAGTAACTATAAATATTTACTTATGTAGTAACCATGAAATACAATAAATAACTATCAAAAAGTTAAAATAAGAAAAAATTATCAAGTATAAAAAAATACATTAAATGATTAACTCTAATCTACTCTGTTAAGCATGTGTGGGAGAGCTGGTAGTTACTTTCTAGTCATTATGAATTATGATATAAATGCTGCCTGCCGTTGAAGACTAAATTTAAAAAACGACTGGATATTCCCAGCACGCACTTTATCGTAAAAAATGCTATCTAATATCTCAATTGGCAGACAAAATGCAATCTTTGCAATTTTTTGCAGATAGAATTAAGTATAAAAAAGTGTCTACTTACCTCAAATTACGTGGATTAGATAGTTATCTAAATAGCTTCTACCAACAGGAACTTGTCATAGATTTCCGTATTTTAAGTCATTGTTGCTTCTCCAATTTCGCTAAAATAATACAAGTTCAAAATAAGGATATCCAACTCCTTATTTATTTTGAATTATAGTTATATTGAACATATTGCTTATGAATAAAATTATAGAAACGAGACCGTAGTTTACAAAGTTGAAACACTGTGTTTTCGTAGTAAAACAGTAACAGATAAACATGAAGGTAACTGTGGCATTATTGCTTTTGAACACACATAACCCTAGAGCAGGGATAGCCATAGATTTACTGATTAATGTGTTATTATTCAGTAATTTACTGATTAATGTGTTATTATTAACTCATTATTTATGTAAAAATAAATAATATTCTGTATCAAGGCACCCAGGGCAGGTTTTTACGGTTGTCTATTATCGGCGAGTTTTATTTTTATTTATTTATTGCACTTAATATACAAATGTATACAGGCGGACGTAATGCCATAGGCATTCTCTACCAGTCAGTCTTAGGGTGGTGCAGAGATAATAAAGGTAGGGGCATCACGGTAATATGACACTGAGAAAAAAAAATGAGTATATAAACATTTCATTTTTAGTTTATATTTTGTTTCACATACTTAAATTCTCAACTATTGGTTTGTCCGAACGAGAAATAGTCGATATTATGTCACACACCATGTCCTTTGTTCTTTTTCGTATGCTATATTTAATTATTTTTATCAAGTCGTTTCGAAACAAATGTATGTATGTATATACGAGTATGACAAACTTGGAGAGTAATTCTGAAAATAGTAGATATTTACTTTTTTTTTTAATTTCTTTAAATGACGAGACGAGCTTACCGTTCACCTAATTGAAAGCGATACGACCGCCCATAAATAATAGAAACACCATCCAACAGCTGAAATTACAAAGTATTGTTGGGTACCTATTCCAACGCGTTCGCCATCCTGAGACATGAGATGTTAAGTGTCATTATGTTCAGTAGTTACACATGCTACAATGTCCTTCAAACCGGAACACAACAGTGACTACACACTGCTGCTTGGCGGCAGTAATATACATGGCGGTGGTACTCACCCAGGCGGACTCTCACATATGAGAGACCTACCACCAGTATTATGTTTGCATACGATATAGAATTTTGTTGAAATAAAAAGGCGGATGTCATAAAATGTTTTTTGCTAAATACTCAGCAGCCGTATGTGACATCTGTGTCCAGTGTAACATACGTATGTTCTAATTATTGTATTCATGAATCCGAAATTAAGCTTCCGACATTTGTCTATCAGACATAAATGTCTACTATCTTAGTATTACCTCTTGCACTTTCAACAAGTACTTATTTTTTGTCATATAGGAACGATTACTACGCAATTTTATCGGATGTTATATATACTGTCGCAGTGGTATGTTTTGCAGTTGTTTGTACCATGGCGTGTGGTGGACAACGTTAGGAATAATCATATTGTATTTAACACGAATTTATTGTAGATATCTACACTCTTTTGGTGTACACTATAGAATAACTGGATAAAATAAGTAAGTAGAAGATAAATATTGTTTCTCATTATTATTAAATTACAAAAACAAATACTTCAAGACCTTGAGACAATTAATGGTACTGGGGGATCAATTTTTTTTTTTCAAGTAGGGATTATGATATTATAATATTACGCTCTATGGAATGCTGTATATATATGCTCCTGGATTTGTTTCTTCCCATTTTAAGGGTGATGTGCGTATATTAGCTTATATAACTATTGTGACTCTGTACAAGAAAGACTTGAAAAAAAAAATACAAAAGATATAATGAGCAATTGATGACAAAAAAGTAAGTCCGGAGTTTCTTTCTGCCTTTCTTCTTGGCTAGTCATCGCTTAGGTAGCTAGTGAAAGGCTGGTAGGTTAGCTAGGCTCGGGCTCATGTCCTCGCCGGTGAGGATCGCGACGGGTTAGCCTTATTTTTCCCCCTAACTGCCAACCCGAACTGGTTACTTTGTTTTACCTTATGCCTTGTATTCCTTAAGAATTTTAGCCCTAATTTAAAATTACCGAAGTCAAATAAATGATCTTAAGTGTTATTCAGAAATAATTATAATTATCCTTATAAATTGTTTTGACATATACTAAATGCTGCTTTATTCACCTACGTGATAAATAAAGCATTTTACTTTATTTATAATGATCTTTTATAGAGTATGGAATCTTTTATATTTTTGTTTTTAATTTGCTGTAATTCTTTTATCATGTTTATAGTTATTTAGTTACTTTTTTATACGGGTACGATAAAACGACCCCACTGCACCTGATGATAAGTGGAGGGGGGTCCAATAAAATGTCAAATGACGAGAGATGGTTCATACTCGAAAGACGACACAATTAAGCCGGCCTGTTGGAATCGGATATACACAGGCTGATCTCGGAATGCGATACACTTACGTGGCCTGCTATGGCCGGTTTTGGTCGCTATCCTGGCGGATATACCTAAAATATATCCTACCGCCAGCAAAACTAGCAGTTATCTCTATTATACCTTGGGTGAACTATTGTAATCTATTAGTTGTGGTGATAAAGTGATGTAGTCAGTTTTGTGTACGCAAAGAATGAGGCGGCTAGACCAAACTGGTATCCCCAAAATATTAAATTCGCAATCACATACTATGTGTAATAGGTTATTTATTTATGATAAGTGTGACATCAAAACATTTACAAAATTATCAATCTAAAAGAAGGTTAATGTTTATCTGCCGTTTTTAATATATGATCCCAATTACTATTTTCGATCCATCACAAAAATGAACCAATCGGAACAAAGTTTCTTTTACTTATTTTATTTTTTCTCGGGATCCAATCAAAGAGTACAGTTGAAATCTTTTATTGAAACCGGCTCATATATCAAAACAGAATTTTCAGGCTCGTTAAATATAGTTAAGAGAGCGATGGTTTTGCATTTCTATGATTCTAGGCATGTAACCAAACATCGTCATCGTCATAGAATCTACTAGTTTCTAATTCTCGACTACTGTTGTGGAAGTAACATTTTTTTTATTACAGAAATGGCACCGAATTTTGGTAATGAAGTGTCAGCACCTATCGTTGCAGAAGAGAGTTACGAAAAGCTGATACCACCACAAGCCGCGCCAAGGAAATACAAGTACTTGTACGCCAATATGATATATTTTACATATTGGCACATAGCCGGACTTTATGGTATTTACCTGGCCATCACTACAGCAAAATGGGCAACCATTATTTTAGGTATAAAACCACAAATTAACTTTGGCGTAGCGTAGGCGTACTATAGTCAGCCACATAAGTAGCTAAACAAATTGAAAATTTCAAATAGAAATGAAAATTTTCAAAAAAAATATTTTGTAAAAGTAAAATAAACGAGTTTTACTGCATATTACACGAAGAAAAAAATGTTTTAGTTAAACTAAACGCGCATCGGCGATTTCAAGTTTTTGGTGTTAATCGTTTTTGACGGAATTGTGGCATCAATTAGAAATGAACCTTGTTTTTGTTTCAGCCTATTTATTATTCCTAGCAGGAGACATGGGTGCTACAGCTGGAGCCCACAGACTGTGGGCTCACAAGACTTACAAAGCGAAACTACCTTTACAAATCCTCTTGATGCTGTTCAACACAATAGCTTTTCAAAATACGGTTATTACTTGGGTGAAGGACCACCGCATGCATCACAAATACAGTGACACAGACGCCGATCCTCATAACGCTACTAGGGGTTTTTTCTATTGCCATGTAGGTTGGTTGATGGTAAAGAGACACCCTGAGGCTATTAAGCGAGGAAAATCTCTGGACATGTCTGACATCTACAATAACTCAGTTTTGAAGTTCCAAAAAAAGTGAGTGCGATACAACTTTTAATATTTATATGTAAAGTAAACCTTTAGAATTATGGGATACATCTTTAAAAAATATTAAAAACGGAACATATTTTTAGACTGATAAACATACTTTTTATCTTTGTTCATGAAATCTCTAATTTGAGTGGAATATAAAATTATGTAGACATTATAACATGGTCGATGATACTTTGTGTTTTGCAATTATTATTGTCTTACAATTAACCTATAGTTGAACTGTTGCAAGTGATTTATGGATTTTTGTAAATAATGTGTTCATAAACATTACATATTACCAATTACAAGGGATTAATATAAATCAATATTTTTTTCAGATACGCCATTCCGTTGGTTACTACTGTCACCTTTGTGCTCCCAACAATAATTCCAATGTATATTTGGGACGAAAGCTTTAATGTTGCATGGCATATGACCATGCTGAGATATATCATCGGTCTGAACACTACATTTCTAGTCAACAGCGTTGCTCATATGTGGGGGTATAAACCTTATGACAAGAACATAGCGCCAACACAGAGTTATATAGCAACATTAGCCACATTAGGCGAAGGTTTCCACAACTACCATCACGTGTTCCCTTGGGATTATCGTGCCTCGGAACTTGGAAACAATTATCTAAATTTCACAACCAAGTTCATAGATTTCTTCGCTTGGATTGGCTGGGCTTATGATTTGAAATCGGTTCCTGAAGATCTGGTTCAGAAAAGGATTGAAAGAACTGGCGACGGTACTAATCTTTGGGGATGGAGCGATAAGAACATGAAAGAAGATCATGTGAAATCTACAGATGTACTTCATACCAAGGATGAATAACCCATAGTAATTAATGTTATACATATGAATACTAACGAAGATACAAAAATATAGAGACATAGTGTTTGGGTATGGCAAGACTTTATTCACATTGATCCAGTGCAATAATTTGAAAATATATGTATGCGATTTTTTATGATACCTTTCTCATTTGATGGTAAGGCGCAAACTAATTCGGCAGTGCGACCTCGAGAAACTCTTTACGGAAAATATATAAAATGTTGAAGTTTCGATTAAAAATAAAATAAACTGATTTAGAAATAAAGAAATGTTTTTCTGATGACATTATATTTTTTAAATATAAAAGAAACTTGATACCTTGTGTTGCAAAATCCTCCAGTCGAGTAAAAGGTACAACTTTTAATCAGGGATATAAAGGAATACCGTACAAATGACAAAATATAATATTTTTCTTAACGCCGGCACTTGTGCCTCCCCAGCCATCGTCATAACAACAATCCGACCATTCGTGTTGTGTTTCCATATTCCGAAAGTTTCCGCTTTTATGTAATAAACTTATAATACTAATTTAAAAAGCAATATTGTGTTTTTTTTTTTTCATCGCAACGCTAACAGACTCTTATTAACGGAATGTTCCTATTCCGATTTGGCCATCCGAGTTATTGTACCTATGTCTCTATATAAAACGAATATTCTTAATGATTCTTTTGAAAATGTGTACTTACTTGCATGTACAACTAATATAATACCATAACATCAGCCCTGTATAATATTTTATCCCACGGCTGGGCACGGGCCACCTTTACTACAGAAAGAGATAAGGGCTTAGTCTACCACGCTGGCCTACTGCGGATTGATAGACTTTACGCACGCTCAAAATTCTTTTAGCGAACTTAAGTATGCAGGTTCCCTCACGATGTTTTCCTTCACCATTAAAGCAAGCAATAATTTTAGAAAAGTCAGAGGTGTGTGTCCTTGAGATTCTGCGGACATTCGTCTTGGTAGTCCGTTACACACCGACCTAGCCTGTCGCCACCTCACTGTATTATTACGCAAGTATCTAAGGAGTCTACTGGGGGATTTAAAATTAATCAATAATTCCATGTATGATACAATCAACGGTATCCCTTTAATATTAGGACATACTCACAACAGACGTCCGCTAAACAAGAGGAGCTGCAATTGGAATGTCTGCGAGATTCACCGTACTTCTCGGACCTTGCTCCATCAGATACCACTTTTTAAATAAAATATGGCTGTAATTACAATTTTTAGGGTACTTCGCACTTAATTTGTGACAATTAGTAATTATTTTATATAATCAACAAAAACTGAAAGTGGTTTTTAAAAAGCGCAGTCGCTGACCTTCCGAGAATTGATGCAGCCTAGAAGTGTAAAAAATTAGTTCATTTAAAAGTAATAAATCATCAAAGCATAACCCTAAAATTCAAATCATTTTGAATAGTTTTTTTTTTATTTGTAAGTAATGTGAAAAGAACATTTAACTAACAGTATCAGCCCTTAGGAAAATAGTAAGTAGCAAGTATGTAGTTGATATGGAGGATAAGAAAAGTATTAATTGTAGGTAAAGTCGAGAGCACATGTTCTTCCTCCACTCCTCCTCTCCCGCTTTAACAATAACAAACAGTTTAATTTTAATGATTTTCACAATAATGTGCTATATAATGTATCTAGCCATCTCATAAAATAGATCTTAATATAGTCAATATTAGTTATTATTAGTTTGTAACTTAAGTCTTCTATTTATTGTTATTGAAATTGCTTAAACACGGTACACCCGCCCAAAATATTAATCCTACTTAATTCATTCTACGGGACAGGCAGTGCCTAGTGTAAAATGTTTTGCTAAATCTGACTGTGTAATTCTTTTGTTTTGGAAATAAATAATAATTATTATTGTCTTTCCCTAGCTTTACACCACTATTTTCTTATATTAACGTCTCGCGAAACATGAAAAATTACTTTATCAGGTGCGTTTCATCTGGTATTCTTGCACATAGGTAGAATACAGTGCTTAAAATAAGATGTCAGTATGATGTAAGTATACAAGTTTGTCTTAGATAATTCTATAAATTTATATAAATTATAAAAAGCGCCGTCAGTTGTGGAAAAGCTTTGCTATTTCAGAACAGCGATCTGGTGTAGAAAATTAATCAATTTGTGATAGATATTTTTTTCTTATGCAACAGTAATGACCTTCATACTCTACTGGTTTTCTTTATCATCTACTTACGAATTTAATTATCATACTTGTACGATTTAAATTGATAATGTGTAGGTACTTAAGTATGTGGCAAACATTATATGTTTCTGCTAAGAAGTACGTTCATTCATGAAAAATTAGTTCGCTTGGTATAAGCAAAGGCAAGAGAACAAGATTGGCTCCCATCTGTCACAGCAGTACTACCACAATACTCTAGTCCGGCCGATCTACTCATTCTGTAGACAATATTATCTGGAGCGTGTCTGTATCACTTAAGCTTTACAGAAACAAAGTGAATCTTACCGTCAAATTATTTACAACATACACATATCTCGCATTTATCCTCAAAGGGGAATGCAGAGGCACAACCAGGGCACCCACTTTTCGCCAAGTGTGTTCCGTTCCATGATGTGGTAGGGGGTGAAGTCTATCGCCATATCTGGCACAAATTGTAGATTCCGGGCTGATACTGAGCAGAAAAACCCAAATATCACTTAAACCGACCCCGGATTTGAACCCAGGACCTCAGAGCACATCCCTACCGCTCATGCAGTACAACTACGCGATGCAGTACAGCTTTTATGTTGTATTAATATTCACAAGTAGATAGTCTATAATATTTAAAAAAAAAAAATTTCTACAAGAACTCAATCGACTTATAAAATATGAGTTACTCGTTTGATTAGTTATTGTATGAGACACCCAACATAAACTTGTTATATTTATTTTTAGCTTTCGAGTGCTATAATTTGGCTTAATTTTTTATAGTTTTTTTTATGGAAATACCCACGTTAATGATTGTCTTTACTTTAAGAAAATCTTAGAAAAAATCACATTTATTTATTATACACAGGAACATCAACATTTTACACATACAATTAATATTACTTCAGTTTTCTCAGTATAGTATTAATACGTAATACATACATAAACGCGATCATTGTAAAATATCATTATAGCAAAGTATCTATATCTTTAAAAATGACAACCCTCAGAACAATAACAAGGGTAAACTCTTAATACAAACTAGTGCTATCATCTACTTTGCAAAAGATAAAGCATTTTCAAATTTATTTTATACTAGCTTCCGCCCGCAGCTTCGCCCGCGTGGATTTCAGACTTCAAAAATGGAGGAGGTGCTCAATTTGTCGGGATGTTTTTTTAATGTATGGTGGTATGCAGGTGGTCCTCTACAAATTTATTATAAGTATAGATAGATTAATAATGTTAACTTTTTTAATTAGGGATGACCGAGAGTGTTATTTAATATAAACGTAAGAGTAGACAAATATAATGAGCAAGCTTCGAACTGCTAAGCTATCGGGAGTTACACGTGTTATTGTGAGTCAACCATAAAAGATAGATTTCTGTGTAGCTTTAACCATTAAGGTTGCACACGCGACGGAAGCTTAAAAAATTGAGTAATTTCTCCCGTTTTCCCAACATTTCCCTTCACTGCTCTGCTCCTCTTAATTGTAGCGTGATGAAAAGTATACTATAACCAGCTCAGGAGTATGAAAAATAATTGTACCAAGTTTCGTTAAAATCTGTCGAGTAGTTTTTGTTTCTATAATGGTTATACAGACAGACAGACACACAAAAATTTTACTAATTGCATTTTTGACATCAGTATCGATCCCTAATCACCCCCTGATAGTTATTTTGGAAATATATTTCATGTACAGAATTGACCTCTCTACAGATTTATTATCAAATTTATTTTATATAAACATTTTCATATTTCACAGAAGATTGAATGACAATCGCATGTGCGCAAATTATTTGTAAGACAATCTTTCCAATGTCCACTCTATAATAATCTTAAAACTCTTTGATTAAAAATTATTCAACATTTATGAGTTGAGTTACTTTGTAAATTTATTTATTTATATTATGAAATAAAAAATTGTAAAGGTGATTCATTGCGAGTTTTACTGTAACTATGTGTTATTTTTTGTGATCTACGTAACTGGCGCTAATTATTCCAATATCATCAGTTTGATATAAGTTTATTATCTTACATTTTGTAAGTTGGAATAAGCAGATAAGCAGATAGGTTAACTGATGGTAATTATTTACTACTGCCTATAAACACAATGTCAGAAGAATTTTGATTGTGACCATTAAGGAGAAGGAAAGAGATTAGGGAATTCGGAGCTTCCCGTCTCCCTGTCTTGAAAGTAGAAGCATTTTGATAAAAATGCGAAAGAATAGTAGAAGATATATTCTAAATCAATGAGCATTAGTTTTCGCCTTTGATATTCCACCAAAGCAGTCCAGCGAAAAGGTTCCTTAACCACTGGCTGACCAACTGTCTGCTTACCAACTTCCGTTATAAAAGAAGGATATATAGACTATGTTACTCCTGTTAATTTAATAAATCCTGTTTTTGAACTGGAAATATAAGAAAAATAGTTATACTTCAGGTAAATACTTACAGAATTGCCTAGATACAAATAAGTTCGCGTAAACGACATCTGTCTTGGATCTATCTGGGTTGGTACATGATATGAAGAAAAGGTTGCATCCTAGTATAGTATAAGGCATATAGCATACTAACTATTTAGAGATACAGGTGAGGTCGCTATAGATGCCGAGGATTGACGCTTCTCTAAGCGTGTTGTAGCGTCTGTATCAAGGCGAATGCTCTGAGGAATTGTCCAATTTGAAGCTCTCCTCTCCTTTCCTTAGGAGAATCACGCGTGCTGCTATGCGAAACCATACCTTAAAACCATCACGGCCCGTACCCACAGGTTCGCCAACTCTTTTCTTTAACGCATCATCATGCTTTGGCATAGTTTGCTTTGGCGCGTGTTCCTCCTTCCTACAATTCTGAATCTTTTCGCCGTAGCGTGAAGAAGCATCTTTATTAGCTTGACTTGATAGTGTCGAATGGCATGACATGGCCATCTGTGGTCATTCGATACGTTATCTGAACGGCATCGCGCTTAACATCAGTTGCAGTGCAATCACTTTGCTGTACCAGGAATAAAATGCCTACTACAACACCTAACTTGGTTTGTGACTTCACTACGTGTTCTGTGAGAAATTGGTAACACTCAGGTCTAGACGTATTTGAATTGTAGACGAAACTGGCTTCAAAACACTATCACTTATAGATAGGTACAATCATTATGAAATATTTATTATAAAATTATATATTATCATACAGTTAGCTGAACAAATTCAAAACTTTCGCTCCTCCATATGAACTTTAATTGTGTCGAAGTCCACACTGTTCTGCCCACCTAATCTGCTTAAAAGGGGTATACCGTATAAACCATTTCCTCGCGTATTCTTTTGTCAATTTCATTATTTGAAAGAAAACAATAATTCTACTGCAAGATTCACCGGAAAATTAAAAGTAGCTAGTTTTCTACATTGACGACAGTCTGTAAGGCATTGATAGGACCAAGACCATTTTCAATTAGTCGATATTATGTCTAATAGATATAAGATTGGAATAAAATAGCAGGTGTCGTAAAAACTGTATTTTCATACACACCATGTCCTTTGTTTTTCGTATGGTATATTTATTTATATTCATCAATTCGTTTTGAAACAAATGTTAGTATATATAAGTATGATGCAGATACGGACTTGGGGAGCAATTCTGAAAGTAGTAGAAATGTTTAAATACGATAGAATATTATGTAGAAAGAAAAAGGCGTATGTTGTAAAATTATCCTTGTTATTTACTAAGTAGCCGTATGTGACATCTGTATCCAGCGCAACATTCATATGTTCTAATACAAATTCATGAATCCGACCTCAGAATCCGACATTTGTCTATCAGACATAAAGTTCTACTCTCTAAGTATGACCTCTTGCACTTTAACAGGTACTTATTTTTGCCATATAGAAACTATTACTACGCAGTTTTATCGGATATTATATAATATATATTGTCACTGTGGTATGTTTTGCAGTTGTTTGCACCACGGCCTGTAGTGGACGGCGTTAGGAAATAATCATATCACACTCTGTCATCATTTTAGTGTATACTATAGAATAATTGGACAAAGTAGGTTAGTAGAAGATTAATATTTTTACTCACTAATATTAAAATTACAAAAACATATCTTCAATACCTATTGACGATGGCACTGCAGAATCTATAAAAAAAAATCAAGAAGGGATTATAATATTGCGCTGTATGGAATGATCTTTTTTTTATAAATCTATTATAATATTTTTTTATTTGTTTTAATTGTGTTTTTCATGTTTAAAGTGTTTTTTTTATACGGACACAACAAAATGACCCCACTGCACCTAATAGTAAATGGAGGGGGGTCCAATAGAATGTCGACTGACGAGAGATGATTAGCCCTTTACGGTCGACACAATTATGCCGACCTGTTGAAACCGGGTATACACAGGCTGATCCCGGAATGCGACATTGGGCCGCTATGGCGGGTTTTGGTCGCTATCCAGGCGGATATACCTAAAATATGTCCTACCACCAACATAACTATCAGTTATCTCTATAGTTCCTCGGGTGACCTATTGCAATGTATTGGTTGTGATGATAAAGTGTTGTAGTCAGTTTTACAGAAAACTGACTACAATACTTTATTATCTTTCATTCATATCATCATATCATCTGTCTTTATCATCACATCAACGCAAATAATGAGGCGGGTCGACTGAACTAGTACCGCTGCGTCGTGAAAACAAAATGAAGTGGCAAAGAGGCCTGATAATTTTTTCCCATTCCTTAAATATTAAATACATAACCACATACCACATTCGGTAAGGATTGGTAAAAAATGAATTTTAGGGATCGTTAAATATAATTAAGACAGAGATGGTTGAGCATGCAGTATTTTTACATTAATTCTATCATTCTAGGCATATAACCAAATATCGTCATCGTCATGGCGTCTACTTGTTCCTAATTCTCGACTACTGGTGTAGAAGTAATAATATGTTTTTTATTACAGAAATGGCACCGTATTTTGGCAATGAAGTGTCATCACCTATCGTTGTAGAAGATAGTTACAGAAAGCTGATACCACCACAAGCCGCGCCAAGAAAATACAAGTATATGTACGCCAATATGATATATTTTACATATTGGCACATAGCCGGACTTTACGGTATTTACCTGGCCATCACTACAGCAAAATGGGTAACTATTATTTTAGGTAAAAAAACGTAAATTAATTTTGGCGCCGCGTAGACGTAGTCAGTCAACAACATAAGTAGCTAAACAAATTGAAAACTTCAAATCGCCTATACACTTTTGTGTTCTTACCAATACTCTTTTCTCTTCATAAAAGTAAAATAAATTAAAAAAAATTAAAATGCTTTATTCATCACGTAGGCGAACATAGTTGCACTTATGATAAGTCTAGGTACATGAGAATATTTAATTATTACTTAATTCAATTAGCTTATATAAACAAAGACAATTTATATTGAAAATAAAATAAATGAAAAATATACTTAGTAAACAAAGAAGCCAGCTCGGGCTGGCAGGGAAGAAGAAATAAAATGATGTATACATGTATTTTGAAATAAGCAAAAAGGGAGAAACGCGTTGCGATCCTCACCGGTGAGGACAATAAAAGCCCTAACCTAGCTAACCTACCAGCCTTTCATTAACTACCTAAGCGATGACTACCCGAAGAAGAAAGCCAGAAAGAAACTCCGGGCTTTATTTTTTGTCATCAATTGTCCATTGTTTTATAATATTGTTATTAAATATATTTTTTTGAATAAGACTTTTCTATACAAAGTCTGATTAATTATATAAGCTAATACACGCACATCACCGTAAAAGTGCGGAGAAAATACACATAAAAGTATTTAACAATAACTAAAAATTAACGAAAAAAAACAATAATGCTAAAAAAATTATAAAAACTATGAAACAGTGTACAGCGTGCATACGCCTACATTTACAAACATAATATTTTCATTTCAAATTTTGACATAGATCTCGGTCAATATAATTTAGATTATAATATGATTTAAAGGCTAGTGCAACAAAATGATGGGTCGGTCGTCTATTACAAATTGGTAATTCAATGAGTCAATGAGTCAAAGGGATTTCAAGTTGTCGGCGTTAGCGCGTTTTGACGACATTGTGGCTTCAATTAGAAATGACGCTTGTTTTTGTTTCAGCTTATTTATTATTCTTAGTGGGAGACATTGGCCTTACAGCTGGAGCTCACAGACTGTGGGCTCACAAGAGTTACAAAGCGAAACTACCTTTACAAATCCTCTTGATGCTGTTCCACCCAATAGCTTTTCAAAATACGGTTTTCACTTGGGTGAAGGACCACCGCATGCACCACAGATACAGTGACACAGACGCCGATCCTCATAACGCTACTAGGGGTTTTTTCTATTCCCATGTGGGTTGGTTGATGGTAAAGAAACACCCTGAGGCTATTAAGCGAGGAAAATCTCTGGACATGTCTGATATCTACAATAACCCAGTTTTAAAGTTCCAGACAAAGTGAGTGCGATACAACTCTTAACATTTATATATATAAAGTAAACCTTTGAAATTATGGGACACATCTTTAAAAGATATTTAATTCAAAATCGAAACTAATTTTTACACTGATAAATACATTTTTTATCTTTGTTCATGAAATCCTTAACTTAAATGGAATATAAAATTATATAGACACTAGCTTTTACTCGCGGCTTCGCCCGCGTGAACGAGTTTTCCGGGATAAAGGTCCCACTATATATATTTTCCTGGGATAGTAGCCTATAACCTTCCCAGGGTCTTATACTATCTCCATACCAAATTTTGCTTTCTTATACCACGTCTTATGTGTCGATCCCACGGGAACGGGATAAAAAGTATCCGTTGTCCGTCTCCTGGTTCTAAGCTACCTCCCCACCAATTTTCAAATCGGTTCATCCGTTCTTGAGTTATAAATAGTGTAACTAACACCACTTTTTTTTTATATAGTATATAGATATAGATATAGATATAGATTATAACATGGTCCGTGGTTCTTTGCGTTTTGAAATTCTTATAAATTGTCTTACAATTAATCGATAGTTTAATGTCTCTATGCAAGTGATTTACGGATTTTTTATGAATAATGTGTCCATAAATATTATATAATACCAATTATAAGACCTTAAAATATAAACCATTATTTTACAGATACGCCATTCCGTTGATTACTACAGTCGCCTTTGTGCTCCCAACAATAATTCCAATGTATTTTTGGGACGAAAGCTTTAATGTTGCATGGCATATGACCATGCTGAGATATATAATCGGTTTGAACAGTACATTTCTAGTCAACAGCGTTGCTCATATGTGGGGGTATAAACCTTATGACAAGAACATAGCTCCAACACAAAGTTATATAGCAACATTAGCCACATTAGGCGAAGGTTTCCACAACTAACATCACGCGTTCCCTTGGGGTTATCGTGCCTCGGAACTTGGAAACAATTATCTTAACTTAACGACCAAGTTCATAGATTTCTTCGCTTGGATCGGCTGGGCTTACGATTTGAAATCGGTTCCTGAAGATCTGGTTCAGAAAAGGATGGAGAGAACTGGTGACGGTACCAACCTCTGGGGGACAGGCGATAAAAACATGAAAGAAGATCATGTGAAACCTACAGATGTACTTCATACCAAGGATGAATAACCCATAGTAATTAATGTTACAGATATTATACTAACAAATGTAAATATAGTTTTGCCTTACTCAAATAGTGTTTGAATAGGGCAAGACTATATTTACATTGAGCAGGTATAATAATTTGAAAATGTACTTCTTACACTGAACGTACAATATATGTATGCGGTTTTTTATGATAGCTTTCCTATTTGGTGGTAAGGTGCAAACTAATCGGGCAGTGCGACCGCGAGAAAAGTTTATAAACGAAATATGTAAAATGTTGAAATTTCCATAAAAAATGAAATAAAAAGATTTGATAAAAAAAAAAATTTGTTAATATTTATTTCATGTTAAAAATATCGTATTGAAAGTTAATTAATTTAAAAATAATACACTCTTCCTTAAATATTTAAGACATTTGAAAGTTGTAACCTTGCTAAAATACTTCTGTCATAACTTTTAGTACCGATGTAATGTGAAAATATGTTAAAAATTATTCAGCATGTATGAGTTGAGTTACTTTGTTAATTTATTTATCTATACTTCTATACTATTATATAAAGCTGAAGAGTTTGTTTGTTTGAACGCGCTAATCTCAGGAACTACCGGCTCAAACTGAAAAATTCTTTTTGTGTTGGATAGCCCTTTGTTCGTGGAGTGCTATAGGCTATATATCATCACGCTATCACCAAAAGGAGCGGAGCAGTAATGGCTTATCTCAGGAACTACCGGTTCGAACTGAAAAATTATTTTTGTGTTGGATAGACCTCTGTTCGTGGAATACTATAGGCCATATATCATCACGCTATAACCAATAGGAGCGGAGCAGTAATGGCTTATCTCAGGAACTACCGGTTCGAACTTAAAAAATATTTTTGTGTTGGATAGCCCTCTGTTCGTGGAGTACTATAGGCTATATATCATCACGCTATAACCAATAGGAGCGGAGCAGTAATGGCTTATCTCAGGAACTACCGGTTCGAACTGAAAAATTCTTTTTGTGTTTAATAGCCCTTTATTTGTGGAGTGCTATAGGCTATATACCATCACGCTATGACCAATAGGAGCGGAACAGTAATGGCTAATCTCAGGAATTACCGGTTTGAGCTGAAAAAAATATTTTTGTATTGGATAGCCCTTTGTTTGTGGAGTGCTATAGGCTATATATCATCACGCTATACCCAATAGGAGCGGAGCAGTAATGGCTAATCTCAGGAACTACCGGTTCGAACAGAAAAAATCTTTTTCGTTGGATAGCCCTTTGTTCTTGAAGTGTTATAGGCTATATATCATCATGCTATGACCAATAGCAGCGGAGCAGTAATGAAAAATGTTGCAAAAACGGAGAAAATTTATTAGTTTTGAGAGCTTCCGTTGCGTGCGCTACGTAAACGGTTAAAGTTATGCAACAATGATGTATGACGGGATTGTTCGACTTAAAAAGTTCTAAAAAATATATTATAAAACAAAGTCCCCCGCTGCATCTGTCTGTCTGAAGGTGTTAAACTCAAAAACTACCCAACGTATTTAGATGAAATTTGGTATGGAGACAGTTTGAGACCCTGGGAAGAATATAGGCTCCCGGGAAAATATATAGCGTGATTTTTATAACGGAAAACTTTAACCCGAAAAACTTTATAACGCGGGCGGAGCCGCGGGCAAAAGCTAGTTTATATTATAATAATAATGTCGGCCCTGTATTATATACTTGCCCACTGCTGAGCACGGGCCTCCTCTACTACTGAGAGGGATTAGGCCTTAGTTCACCACGCTGGCTTAGTGCGGATTGGTAGACTTCGCACACCTTCGAAATTCCTATAGAGAACTTCTCAGATGTGCAGGTTTCCTCACGATGTTTTCCTTCACCGTTAAAGCGAACGATAAATTCACAAAGAATACACACATTTTAGAAAAGTCAGAGGTGTGTGCCCTTGGGACTTGAACCTGCGGACATTCGTCTTAGCAATCCGTTCAACACCCAACTAGGCTATCGCCGCTTGTATATAATATATATAAAAATAACATAAATGATGAATTTTCTTACACCACACACAGTCAGCCACCAAAGTAGCTGAACAAATTCAAAACTTTTATGGCCGACTTTACGTTTCTATTGTCATTTTACATTTACTAGTGGTCGTTCCAGTGGTTGGAATTCGATTGTCGAATTTAATATAATGTTAATTGTCACACATATTAATACACATTTTTATCTGCACTCCTCTCACTTTGTTTTCCTCGCGTATTACATAATCTGAAAAAAAGTGTAATTCTACTGCAAGATTCACCGGATAAGGAAAAACTAGCTAGTTTTCTAAATTTATGACAGTCTGTAAGCCGTTAATAAGTCCTAGACCTTCATTTCAATTAGTCGATATTATGTCTAATAGATATAAGGTTGGAATAAAATTGCGGCTGTCGTAAAACCGTATTTTCATCCCTCACCATGACACCAAGTCGATTTGATATATATCTGTAAGTGAGTATGAGGGACTTAGAAAGCAATTCTTATATATGTATTTTTGCAATAATTGTATTTTAATTATATTATGTATGTATAGTATTTGTATGTATGTATAGTATTTATTTTTCTCTTTAAGTAATTAATTATATCCTTCGGACACCTTATGCTGCCCCTTATTATTCCGTTTTCTCTTATATCCATCCCATGGTTGTCCAATAAAGTGCAATAAATAAATAAAAGGCGGATGTCGTAAAATCGTTGTTGCTAAATACTCAGCAGCCGTATGTGACATCTGTGTCTAGTGAAACATATGTACGTATGTTCTAATTATTGCATTCATGAATCAGACATTTAGCTTCCGACATTTGTCTATCAGACATAAATGTCTACTTTCTTAGTATTACCTCTTGCACTTCAATAGATACTTTTTTTGTCATATAGAAACTATTACTACGCAATTGTATCGGATGGTATATATACTGTGACTGTGGTATGTTTTGCAGTTGTTTGTACCACGGCCTGTGGTGGACAGCGTTAGGAATAAACATATTGTATTTAACACGAATTTATCTACACTCAATCACCATTTCAGTGTTATACTATAGAATAACTGGATACAATAAGTAAGTAGTAAGATAAATATTGTTGTTCATTATTATTAAAAATACATACTTCAAGACCTGCGGGATCCAACAAATCTTCAAGACCTATAGACAAATAATAGTACTGCGGGATCAATAATTTAGATTTTGAGGATCGTTAAATATAGTAAAGAGATAGATTGTTGAGCATGCAGTCTGTCAACATTATTTCTATCATTCTAGGCATTCAACTAAACATCGTCATCGTCATGGCGTCTACTAGTTCCTAATTCTCGACTACTGTTGTGGAAGTAATAATATGTTTTTTATTACAGAAATGTTACCGAATTTTGGCAATGAAGTGTCATCACCTATCGTTGCAGAAGAGAGTTACGAAAAGCTGATACCACCACAAGCCGCGCCAAGGAAATACAAGTATTTGTACGCCAATATGATATATTTTGCATATTGGCACATAGCCGGACTTTACGGTATTTACCTGGCCATAACTACAGCAAAATGGGCAACCATTATTTTAGGTAAAAAAACCTAAATTAACTTTGGCCTCGCGTATATATAGTCAAACACATCAGTAGCTAATCAAATTGAAAAATTCAAATCGCCTATACACTTTTGTGTTCTTACCAATTCTTTATTTTATTCACAAAAGTAATATAAAAGGGTTTTACTGCATATTACACGAAGAAAAAAATGTTTTAGTTAAACTTAACGCGCATCGGCGATTTCAAGTTTTTGGTGTTAACCCTTTTGGACGGAATTGTGGCTTTAATTAGAAGTGACGCTTGTTTTTGTTTCAGCTTATTTATTATTCGTAGCGGGAAACATTAGCCTTACAGCTGGAGCCCACAGACTGTGGGCTCACAAGAGTTACAAAGCAAAACTACCTTTACAAATCCTCTTGATGCTGTTCAGCTCTATAGGTTTTCAAAATACGGTTTTACATGGGTGAAGGACCACCGTATGCATCATAAATACAGTGACACAGACGCTGATCCTCATAACGCTACTAGGGGTTTTTTCTATTCCCATGTAGGTTGGTTGATGGTAAAGAGACATCCTGAGGCTATTAAGCGAGGAAAATCTCTGGACATGTCTGACATCTACAATAACCCAGTTTTGAAGTTCCAGAAAAGTGAGTGCGATACAACTCTTAACACTTACTATATGTAAAGTAAACCTTTGGAATTATCGGATACATCTTTAAAAGATATGAAATTCAAAACGTAACATATTTTTACCTAATGTATCTTGATTGCATTATAAAATTATGAAGCCATTATAACATGGTCCGTGGCTCTTTGCGTTTTGAAATTCTTATTAATTATCTTACAATTAACCGACAGTTTAATGTCTCGATGCAAGTGATTTACGGATTTTTTGTAAGTAACCTGTCCATTAATAATATATACTACCAATTACAAGGCCTTAAAATATAAATCAATATTTTTACAGATACGCCATTCCGTTGATTACTACAGTCGCCTTTGTGCTCCCAACAATAATTCCAATGTATTTTTGGGACGAAAGCCTTAATGTTGCATGGCATATGACCATGCTGAGATATATCATCGGTCTGAACACTATATTTCTAGTCAACAGCTTTGCTCATATGTGGGGGTATAAACCTTATGACAAGAACATAGCGCCAACACAGAATTATATAGCAACATTAGCCACATTAGGCGAAGGTTTCCACAACTACCATCACGCGTTCCCTTGGGATTATCGTGCCTCGGAACTTGGATACAATTATCTTAACTTAACGACCAAGTTCATAGATTTCTTCGCATGGATCGGCTGGGCTTATGATTTGAAATCGGTTCCTGAAGATCTGCTTCAGAAAAGGATGGAGAGAACTGGTGACGGTACCAATCTTTGGGGGAGGGGTGATAAGAACATGAAAGAAGATCATGTGAAACCTACAGATGTACTTCATACCAAGGATGAATAACCCATAGTAATTAATGTTACAGATATTATACTAATAAAGGTAAATATAGTTTTGCCTTACTCAAATAGTATTTGAATAGGGCAAGACTATATTTACATTGAGCAGGTATAATAATTTGAAAATGTACTTCTTACACTGAACGTACAATATATGTATGCGGTTTTTTATGATAGCTTTCCTATTTGGTGGTAAGGTGCAAACTAATCGGGCAGTGCGACCGCGAGAAAAGCTTTATAAACAAAATATGTAAAATATTGAAATTTCCATAAAAAATGAAATAAAAAGATTTGATAAAAAAAAAAAATTTGTTAATATTTATTTCATGTTAAAAATATCGTATTGAAAATTAATTAATTTAAAAATAATATACTCTTCCTTAAATATTTAAGACATTTGAAAGTTGTAACCTTGCTAAAATACTTCTGTCATAACATTTAGTATCGATGTAATGTGAAAATATGTTAAAAATTATTCAGCATTTATGAGTTGAGTTACTTTGTTAATTTATTTATTTATATTATACAATAAAAAATTGTAAAGGTGATTCGTTGTGAGTTTTATTGTCCCATTGTGTTATTTCTTGTTGATCTACGTAAATGGCGCTACATATTCCAATATGACTCATGAGTCATGAGTTAGGTATAAGTTTATTATCTTATATTTTGTAAGTCCGAATAAGTAGACAAGCAGATAGGTCAATGGTAATTATTTACCACCACCTTTAAACACAATGTCAAAAAAAAAATTGAGTGTGACTGTTAAGAAGGAAAGAGTTTTGAGAATTCGGAGCTTCTGGTGTCTTTGTTGGTAATCTGAGTATACAACATACAGCAGCAATTCCGCTATTTGAAATTGTTTTCTGTAAACCACTTGTCTACATTGGGCGGGCTGGGACCCGTTCCAGCAGCCGTAGTCATTTACATTAGAATATTCCCATATATTATTATATACAGGGTTATTTAAAAAACATCATCAACCTCGCAGAATTAGATAGCTAAGGAGCCATTTAAGTATTACGTAACGCAATTTTTGAAGGTTTTTGAGCACCCATGGAACGCGCTGTAACATTCTTCTGTACGCCTTCGCCCCTCTCAAAAAGTTATGTAACTCTAAAATTATGATTTTTCTCGTAAAGTATCGGAAAATCGCTAAAATACCTTTGTTATTGTTTTAAAATAAAAAATCCAAAGTTACATAACGCGTTGCATGAACCCCCCCTCCCGCACCTGTAACGCATCGTAACGTTTTATAAGACCCCCCCTACTCCTCCTCCAAACTGCGTTACGTAATACTTGAACGGCCCCTAACATCATAAACAACAATGTTTGTTCTACGACTTTTGATGATTTATTAAATTTTATACTCATGTAATAATAAATATCTAATTTCATTTCCGCTTTAATGTTATTAACTCTATGGGCATCGCGAAGATTAACGAAGGTAAACAAACCCGTGCGGAGCTTAGGGCTGTAAGCGGATTGGCGGGGGCGGTGGTTGACCTATTTATATAGCCGTCAGTCGTCGACTTTGATGCGCGCGCGCTATACGTCCTGTCATATATGCCACGATCTTTCGTCGCCTCATCGAATATCGATCGATGTACGGATATAACATTAAACAATAAAAGTGAATAATATCTTTCTACCAATATTTGGTATTGAAAAACATTAAAGAACAATTTCGTTAAACGTTTTGATGTTGTTTATAACCTAACCTAACCTAAATTACTTACTTACATACGATTTATTTCTTGTTAATTGTTTAATGTAGCTAGTCCTCTGCTCATTGTAATTGCAGGTAAAAGAGTTGCACCCACGTTTACAACCGCTCAAACCGCTAGAACGCATCATGAAACATTTATTGAACTTAACTTAAACATAAAAATATGCCAAATGCAGAGATGTGAAAAATAGTATAGTAAAAGTATTTAAATACAAAATGCAAAATACGTAATTTCAAAATAAGTTTTCCAAATAAAATACCTTGTACTTATGAAATGATTTTAATATTTACTAGAGTTTGTTTCTAGAGTTTATCTTTCATGTTAAGTCAATGGGGCCGAATTCCATTCCACCGAATGAAAATAGTCGTTCAACAGATTCAAAATCCCCCCCGAGGCAATTCTTGTGCCCTCGGTTCTCACACCGAATGCACGCCCATGCACGGGGAAACATTTGGCCGCGACTCTAGGCACATTGTGTAATGTGGATATATACTTCTTGGTTGCCAAATACACACTGAGGCCTATAAGGGTTCGCGGACATCACCCTTTCCTCTCCCTTTCAACCATCCTAACAAACTTCTACTCCTGCCTCTTCTCTTCCTTCCCTCTATCCCCTCCCTTCTTCCTCCCGGGCCCCGTGACCGAATAGCTGCCGGTTGCCAGCGTGCCATCCGCTGGCACCATAATTGAAAGCGGTAGGACCCACCAAATCTTCATTGGGACTGCCGTGGTTGCTAAGCCGGGGGATCGCTTGTACACCGTTAGCAGGGTATCCCTGGTGATAAACGCGGCAGTTCCCAAAAAAACTTGGTAAACAGGTATTATATTTAAGGAAGAGTTATTTTTTTACATTTAGAATTCTGTTCAAGGATTATAAAGCATTGTCTTCACTTTTTAAATATTGTAGTGTTTCCAGATCTAATGTTGTCATCGCCATTGACCTCAGATTCGTTTGACGCGCAATGTTGGCCTAATATTGTTCATGGTGACAATGGTGACAACATTAAGGATCACGATCAACGCGTTCATAAATAAACTTAGAATGAAAAATAACAAAAATGAATTAAAAATGTAACTTTACTATTTTGTATCTTACAAATACAAAATATTTGTATAAAGTATTTAAAATAAAATAAGTCCTAAATACATTTCTAAAAAAATAAAAATAGGTATTTTGCATTTTTTTAATTGTATTTAAAATACATACTTACATTTCAAATAAATCACATCTCTGGCTGAATGTTTAACTTATAACTTTCATGCAGCCATTTTCGGTTAGTTCACAAACTAATTAACCTTAGGAATCATGAGACGTCAAAAAAATAATTGTAATCTAATGACAAATTTTAAGAATTTTCTACCTCGCTGTCTTTTAAGGCTGATTATAGAGAAAGTAGCCCCCATGAAGGACTACGTTTTTTTTATTGAATTTGTAAGTGGAGAGTCTGGAGAATTTTTTGATCTTCCTTAGAACCACGAAGTCACCTGTTTAGATTTTTTTTGTTTAAAATAGAAAATTTAACACATAATTCAAAGAAATTATTTTCTTCACTTTACACTAACATTCTCATAATTTTCATTAAAGTTGCGAAGCTGATTATTTTTAGCAAAAAAAGTACAACTAATGAAAATTTAGTTGTAATAAAAAAAACATCGAAGAAGTCTTCTACTTTAAAAAATTAACATTTAATTGTTCAAATCGAAAATTCTCAAAATTTCAGACAAATATTCATAAATCGAAAAATATGAAAAATCGCGGAACATATATGGGGGTGATTCGGATACCCCAAGGGTGCTCCATATCTGGTTCTCCGCTGGACACTATGTTTTGGGACACCCTGTATAACACTGAGTTATGTCTAAACTCATACATCAAACATTGTTGTTTATGATGTTATCTATCTATTCCTGTGAGGTTGCTGGAGTTTTTCAAATAACTCTGTAAGAATATTTTGGTTTTCTATTAGCATTAATAACGATTGTTGAAAGAGAATTTGGCTTCGGCCTCTGCTGCAGTAACTTTCTAGAGATTGATTCTACTATTTATACTATGTTTAATGACTTCATGTACTTAATTATACGTGAAAGTAGAAGTGTATTGATAAAAATACGAAAGAATAAGATGGCAGCGGTAGATACATTCTAAATCACTGAGTAAGAACACTCTGGGCCAGACGTATTTAAATAGTAGACAAAACTTACTTCAAATCGCTTTACTATTTACTAGATAGGTAGAATAATTATAAAATATTTATTATAAATAACTATAATATATATTAATAATAATAATATAATAATATCAGCCCTGTATTATATACTTGCCCACTGCTGAGCACGGGCTACCTCTACTACTGAGAGGGATTAGGCGTTAGTCCACCACGCTGGCCTATTGCGGATTGGTAGACTTCGTACACCTTCGAAATTCCTTTAGAGAACTTCTCAGATGTGCAGGATTCCTCACGATGTTTTCCTTCACCGTTAAAGCGAACGATAAATTCACAAAGAATACACACATTTTAGAAAAGTCAGAGGTGTGTGCCCTTGGGACTTGAACCTGCGGACATTCGTCTTAGCAATCCGTTCAACACCCAACTAGGCTATCGCCGCTTGTATATAATATATATAAAAATAACATAAATGATGAATTTTCTTACACCACACACAGTCAGCCACCAAAGTAGCTGAACAAATTCAAAACTTTTATGGCCGACTTTACGTTTCTATTGTCATTTTACATTTACTAGTGGTCGTTCCAGTGGTTGGAATTCGATTGTCGAATTTAATATAATGTTAATTGTCACACATATTAATACACATTTTTATCTGCACTCCTCTCACTTTGTTTTCCTCGCGTATTACATAATCTGAAAAAGTGTAATTCTACTGCAAGATTCACCGGATAAGGAAAAACTAGCTAGTTTTCTAAATTTATGACAGTCTGTAAGCCGTTAATAAGTCCTAGACCTTCATTTCAATTAGTCGATATTATGTCTAATAGATATAAGGTTGGAATAAAATTACGGCTGTCGTAAAAACCGTATTTTCATCCTCACCATGACACCAAGTCGATTTGATATATATCTGTAAGTGAGTATGAGGGACTTAGAAAGCAATTCTTATATATGTATTTTTGCAATAATTGTATTTTAATTATATTATGTATGTATAGTATTTGTATGTATGTATAGTATTTATTTTTCTCTTTAAGTAATTAATTATATCCTTCGGACACCTTATGCTGCCCCTTATTATTCCGTTTTCTCTTATATCCATCCCATGGTTGTCCAATAAAGTGCAATAAATAAATAAAAGGCGGATGTCGTAAAATCGTTGTTGCTAAATACTCAGCAGCCGTATGTGACATCTGTGTCTAGTGAAACATATGTACGTATGTTCTAATTATTGCATTCATGAATCAGACATTTAGCTTCCGACATTTGTCTATCAGATATAAAGGTCTACTTTCTGAGTATTACCTCTTGCACTTCAATAGGTACTTTTTTTTGTCATATAGAAACTATTACTACGCAATTGTATCGGATGGTATATATACTGTGACTGTGGTATGTTTTGCAGTTGTTTGTACCACGGCCTGTGGTGGACAGCGTTAGGAATAAATATATTGTATTTAACACGAATTTATCTACACTCAATCACCATTTCAGTGTTATACTATAGAATAACTGGATACAATAAGTAAGTAGTAAGATAAATATTGTTGTTCATTATTGTTAAAAATACATACTTCAAGACCTGCGGGATCCAACAAATCTTCAAGACCTATAGACAAATAATAGTACTGCGGGATCAATAATTTAGATTTTGAGGATCGTTAAATATATTAAAGAGACAGATTGTTGAGCATGCAGTCTGTCAACATTATTTCTATCATTCTAGGCATTCAACTAAACATCGTCATCGTCATGGCGTCTACTAGTTCCTAATTCTCGACTACTGTTGTGGAAGTAATAATATGTTTTTTATTACAGAAATGTTACCGAATTTTGGCAATGAAGTGTCATCACCTATCGTTGCAGAAGAGAGTTACGAAAAGCTGATACCACCACAAGCCGCGCCAAGGAAATACAAGTATTTGTACGCCAATATGATATATTTTGCGTATTGGCACATAGCCGGACTTTACGGTATTTACCTGGCCATCACTACAGCAAAATGGGCAACCATTATTTTAGGTAAAAAAACCTAAATTAACTTTGGCCTCGCGTATATATAGTCAAACACATCAGTAGCTAATCAAATTGAAAATTTCAAATCGCCTATACACTTTTGTGTTCTTACCAATTCTTTATTTTATTCACAAAAGTAATGTAAAAGGGTTTTACTGCATATTACACGAAGAAAAAATGTTTTAGTTAAACTAAACGCGCATCGGCGATTTCAAGTTTTTGGTCTTAACCCTTTTTGACAGAATTGTGGCTTTAATTAGAAGTGACGCTTGTTTTTGTTTCAGCTTATTTATTATTCGTAGCGGGAAACATTAGCCTTACAGCTGGAGCCCACAGACTGTGGGCTCACAAGAGTTACAAAGCAAAACTACCTTTACAAATCCTCTTGATGCTGTTCAGCTCTATAGGTTTTCAAAATACGGTTTTTACATGGGTGAAGGACCACCGTATGCATCATAAATACAGTGACACAGACGCTGATCCTCATAACGCTACTAGGGGTTTTTTCTATTCCCATGTAGGTTGGTTGATGGTAAAGAGACATCCTGAGGCTATTAAGCGAGGAAAATCTCTGGACATGTCTGACATCTACAATAACCCAGTTTTGAAGTTCCAGAAAAAGTGAGTGCGATACAACTCTTAACACTTACTATATGTAAAGTAAACCTTTGGAATTATCGGATACATCTTTAAAAGATATGAAATTCAAAAACGTAACATATTTTTACCTAATGTATCTTGATTGCATTATAAAATTATGAAGCCATTATAACATGGTCCGTGGCTCTTTGCGTTTTGAAATTCTTATTAATTATCTTACAATTAACCGACAGTTTAATGTCTCGATGCAAGTGATTTACGGATTTTTGTAAGTAACCTGTCCATTAATAATATATACTACCAATTACAAGGCCTTAAAATATAAATCAATATTTTTACAGATACGCCATTCCGTTGATTACTACAGTCGCCTTTGTGCTCCCAACAATAATTCCAATGTATTTTTGGGACGAAAGCCTTAATGTTGCATGGCATATGACCATGCTGAGATATATCATCGGTCTGAACACTATATTTCTAGTCAACAGCTTTGCTCATATGTGGGGGTATAAACCTTATGACAAGAACATAGCGCCAACACAAAGTTATATAGCAACATTAGCCACATTAGGCGAAGGTTTCCACAACTACCATCACGCGTTCCCTTGGAATTATCGTGCCTCGGAACTTGGAAACAATTATCTTAACTTAACGACAAAGTTCATAGATTTCTTCGCATGGATCGGCTGGGCTTATGATTTGAAATCGGTTCCTGAAGATCTGCTTCAGAAAAGGATGGAGAGAACTGGTGACGGTACCAATCTTTGGGGGAGGGGTGATAAGAACATGAAAAAAGATCATGTGAAACCTACAGATGTCCATGAATGAATCATGTCTTGTCAAGAATGAATAACCCATAATAATTAATGTTCCAGATATTATACTAACCAAGGTACAAAAATGTAGAGAAATAGTGTTTGGGTAAGGCAAGACTATATTATTCACATTGTCAGAGTAATAATTAGAAAATGTACTTCTTACAGTAAACGTACAATATATGTATGCGGTTTTTTATGTCAGCTTTCCTATTTAGTGGTAAGGTACAAATTAATTGAGCAGTGCGACCTAAATGACCGACATAGAAGAAAAATGTTTTTGCTGATTATATGATGTTAATAATATCGAATTGAATCTTATTGATTTTATCGTATGCTCTTTTTTTAATATTCTTCTTCTTCTTTTATATTATTGCTGCCACCGTTCATGTGTCGATGATTGTGCCAATGTTGAGTAATAGTCTCAGGTAATAATAGCAGTTTTCATAATATACATATATTGTAATTCTCTTTGTTCAGCAGATACAAAACAAAAAGAAACTAAAACTTTTTAAATATTAAAGACTCTTGGGAGTTGAAACCTTGCTAAAATACTTCTGTCACAGTATGTCAGTTTTAATGTAATGTGAAAATAAAGTTATAGATTATTCCATATTTATGAGTTGAGTTACTTTGTAAATTTATTTATTTATATTATATAATAAAAAATTGTAAAGGTGATTCGTTGTAAGTTTTACTGTGCCTTTGTATTATTTCTTGTGATCTACGTAAATGGCGTTAATTATTCCAATATAACTCATGAGGTAGGTATAAGTTTATTATGTTACATTTTGTAAGTCGGAATAAGCAGACAAGCAGATAGGTCACTTGATGGTAATTATTTACTACTGCGTATAAACACAATGTCAGAGGAATTTTGAGTGTGATACCGGCCGTTAAGAAGAAGGGAAAAGGTTTGTAAATTCGGAGTTTTCCGTCTCTTTAATAATTATTTGACCGTACAAAATACAGCAGCGAAGCCGCCATTTCAAATAGTTTTCTATCAACCACTAATGATAATACACAGGGTGGGTTGAGACCCATTTCAGGAGCTCAAGATATCTTCTAATATCGTTAACTGTTAACGATTTGTATGAGAATGAAATATCCTAGCGATAGACTTATTATTAGTATATCTAATTCTCATATTATATATATTTTGTATGCTTACTTTTAGCGTTAACGATTGTAGAAATGGGTCTCGGCTACGGCCTCTGCTACTATAACTGACTAGAGAGTGACTCTGTTATTTATATTGTATTGCTGCCATGTATTTTATACGTGGAAGTAGAAGTGTATTGCTAAAGAAATAATAGGATAGTGGTACAAATAAATTCTAAACCAATAAGCATTAGTTTATGCCTTTGATATTCTACAAAAGCTGTTCAGCAAAAAGGTTCATTAACCAAAGGTCGACCAGCTGCTTACGTATCAACTTCAGTTATGAAAGAATATGTCTAAGCTGTATAAGATTTTACTGCGGTGATCACATATGAAAATCTATAGTAATTTATTTAATTAAATTTAATAAAATTAATTTATTTTAGACGATTTAATTTTATTTCAGTTCTCCAGCAATAATTATGACAGAGAAGTTAAACTTGGAGAACTAAAACATTATGTAAGGTTTTAAATATTATTACACATTGTTCCTTTTGGATAACTTATTATTTTTTTAATTACGAAATACTCCTGATGTAAATGAACATTTATAAATCCTGTTTTAGTGTAGAAAATATAAGGTAGATAATTGTCCTTAGGGTAAGTATTTATAGAATTGCCAATACAAATAAACTTGTGTAAACAGCATCAGTCTTAGATCTATATGGGTTTGAGAATGACATGAAGAAAAGGTTACTTCCTAGTACTATCAAAATACTTTCACCAATTACAGGTTCACTATTTGTAACCTAACTTCTTTGTCTCCTTTAGACGAAGATACAAGATGCACTTTCTATATTCATACATTCGTCTTTTTAATGTTGTATTTGGCACAGGTGTTAATATTCAAGCTATATGACAAATGGAAACTGCGGTACAAGGCTTTTTGCGCCGGTAGTATCATAACGGAAAGCAGAGTTTTAACATCCGCCAATTGTTTTTTAACTAATAGGAAAAGGTAATTTTAGTTTTTTTTCTTAAACAGTAAAATTAATGTTGTGCTAAATAATGTGCCATATAAAGGGGAAAGAAACTAACTTTCCTGTCAATCAAACCAATGACCTACAGAAAGGTCAATGCACTACAGCTTGAAAAATTTGCTTTTTAATTAACCTCTAAACTTAGTAGTTAACTCTAAAATGTATTTTATTTAAATCAAATATTTTTAATAAAAGATTTTTAAAGGAAGACAGGAATTTATATTTTTATATTTAATTATATCAGATTCACCACAGTATAAAACTTTCATTGAAAAATTTTATGATTTTTTATTTTAACAATTTAAGTAGACTTACCGTTGGGTAATACCGGATCCCAGGTTATTCAATTGTTACAAGATTATCTCAAACTCGAAAAACTTTCCAGTACAGACAACATAGCCTATAGTGCTATTTTTAGTGCAATTTTAAACACAATTGTTTGCCACTATTAGTTTTGGTTAGAATTTAGCAGTGATCCTGAAACAACGGAATTACCACATTGTTTCGGTATTACCCCAACGATCCTAACCATAAATATGTTATATTTTTCTAAATTTGCAGGCACAAGCATGACTTGCGCTACATCAGAGCCGTCGCAGGTATTATCCACACGTTTGCGCAAGAACCACTTAACCCTAACGTTCAACAATGGAGATCAATAGACCGTGTGTACTCGCAAAAGTTCTACAGGTTTCCCGCTTTCGATTTGGCCATTTTGGTATTTTTTTTTTAATTTTACATTTTGTGCATTATTTTTTCACATCAGGAGGACTTTCGTTTCCGAGGCCATGACACAATCAATCGTTGAACCAGGGGTGTTTATTATATTATTTTTTGTCCTATTAATGCCTAACAAAACTAAAAATTATGCATGTCAATACAATTTTGGTAATTGGAGGAATTATTGTAGCAACTATTTAAGTTTTGTGAAAAAAAAATCAAAATAACTACATAATAAAATATTTGTTAAATGTTTACCAGTGAACTGTTGCTTAACTCTGTTTTCATGTGTGCAAACCCGCGAGAAAGATATTAATTTGACTAATGCTATAAATGCGATAGTCAGTCCCGATGTTTGAATGTTTGTTAGAAATAGAATCAAAAGCTGCCTAACTGGTTTAAATGAAATTTGGGATATATGCAGACATTTGGTCACTTATTATCTAAGAAAAGTACACTGTACAAATTATTTAGGCAATGGATTCACACAGGTGAAAAAACGAGCAGCACGTAACCTTATCTTACCGATTGCGAATTTTGTGGAAATATTTTGATGTCCAGATTATGGTCAGAAGGAAACTTTGCAACTCTTCGACGGCTTTGAATGAAGTTTGGAATACGAATATACTATATCCAGGGTTTACATAAAGGCTACTTTTATTCCGATACTTACGGTGGGAAATATTTGTTTTTTTATACAAATGGTGCTGGTGTCCTACATGTGGCGAAGTAGATCGCTACATTGATTTGGGATTTTTTTTGTGAAATAGCTATTTCACACGTCTGAAGTTAGGAGCAGTACCTAGTAACATAAATCCATTAATAAATTTAATTCTAACTTTAGAATTTTTTCAGCAAACAAATCGACCATTTATATTCACCCAATTTGTGAATAAAATTAAATACGCTTCATTGAATCAAGATTTTGATGGGACGTGTTTATCTACCGCAGTCAGACCAATTAGGGTAAATACATTTTTCATATATTTACATGGGGATAGTAAACTACTGGTTTACATTCCTTTTTCAAATTTTGTGGTTTGTGCCCTGGATAGCATTAGTAAGCCTTTTCTTCTCTTAGTTTTTGTTTTTTATTGTCTCTGTTATATATTCTTTTAAATCGATATTTTTTCGTTACAAATATATAGCCATTACATCGGCAAGAACTCAAGTTGGTGAGATAAACCTATAATTGTTTGTTTATAGAGTTGGGCCATCAACAAATATGTATTTGTCGAAGAGGTGAAGTTGATAAGTCGTCGTCCGTGCGAGCTACGATTGCTAAGAAGCTGTCACCTTTATCTCTGCACCTCTAATGATCCTTATCACTGGCATCCTAACCCGGTTAGTCGTATGACGTCACATACCTAGATTTTTTGTTTTTATTTGTGTGAATAAGGAGACGAGCTTGCAGATCGCCTGATGGTAAGCGATACGACCGCCTATAAACAGTAGAAACACCATCCAACACCTTGAAATACAAAGTATTGTTTAGTATTCTACTGCGCTCGCCATCCTGAGATGTGAGATGTTAAGTGCCATTATGTCCAGTAGTTACACTGGCTACAATGTCCTTTAAACCGGAACACAACAGTGACTACACACTGCTTCTTGGCGACAGAAATAGACATTGCGGTGGTACCTACCCAAGAGGATTCTCACATATGAGAGGCCTACCGCCAGTAAATAATATCTTATTACTGGTCGTGTAATCCTGGATTTTTTTATAATAATCGAAGTTTTAATAGCCCATATGTTAACCCAAGTGTCGCTTGCCACAGTAATTAAACTTCCAACGAAATTATTAGACAATGTCCAGCTGTTTTACCTGATGAATCGATGAAGTAAAAGAATATAGATTAGTAAGAATATATTTAATTAAATAATTTCTGTGTATCTCCAGGAAATGTCAATTGTAAAACCTGTTAAATCTTTATTGCCTGCATGTCTTATCGAAAGCAAAAGTAATTATTTTGGAGTGCAACTGGGTTCATACTAACGTAATCACTACAAAAGGCATAACGAGGCATATTACTTAAAACAACTACCTTATGCATTTACTTTTCACTGTTGTATAATAACCGCACCCACCTTTTACGGCAGCGGTAAAATTATATTGTTTTTTTCAGGAGATACAAGGCAGTGGCCTGATTTGTTATGAAACTGGTGATCCGGCGGAAACTGAGCCTGGTCAGGGCATCCTGGTTGGAGTAACGGCGTTAGTCAATGTTGGACTTCCAAACCTCCACACGCGGGTTGGACTGTTTCATAAGTGGATTACAGATGCTGGTAACAGAGCGACTTTCACATGTAGATTTATGTGTGTTCTTCTGTTTATAATTTTTTTGAAATAAATTGATGGTTTCGTTTGAAGATTGTTTATAATATGGCTAAGTCTACTGATGCATAGTGGTTTCTGTTAGTATGTATTTGAGTATAGATATGACGAAAGACACTTGGCGTGCTGTCTTGCCACTAAATAAGTGTTGATTTATCAATCATGAAATATAATTTATCCATTAAATTACGAAATGATAGGTGGGTTAATTATAAAAGAATTTAGTCACGAATTTTGTTTTGTTTTAAAAATAACTTTGATGATTGAAAAATCAACCTCAAATAAAATAAAACAAAATCAAAATAGTAAACTACAGTATAATGTAACTATAAATAATAAATAACTTTTCTTTATGCGACTTGATTTGCTCTGTATATAGCTATAGTAAGAAGATACTCTCGTGAAGAATGTCCCAGCGCGTTCCCGATGACCGCTTACAATACCTACTAGTATACCTTTGTCTTTCTCGTTGGGGTCTCCTGTACCCTGGCATACCAGGGGACCGCCCGAATCACCCTGTAAATATAAGGTTATTGTAGATATAGCCTTTGCCCGCTGCTCTGCTCGTTGCAAAGAATTTTCTAGAATTAGAAACTTTGAAATTGTTATTGCGTGAAATAAGGTTATACCAACTAACATGCTTTCCTTTTTTTGGTATATGGAGATAAAAATATTTAAAATCTATTATTATCTATATCTAGACGAGGTATTGAAACCACACTTACCGAATAAACGATCTCAATCGCGTCTTTCAATCTATCGTAAAAATAAACCAATCAGAACAAAGGCTTTCTACATAGTTACAAGTGATTTTTGATATTTTGCTTATCTCGCCGATCGAGGATTAAGATTGAAATCGTTTTTTAAAAACGTCCGCTAGTAGACTTGTCCAAACTCGAAACAAATCTCCGATCATTTCCACTCATGTGTACTCGACAGGTTTCAACTTTTGGAAGGTACTAATCATTCGCCATGCCCCAGAGGTTGTCAAGGAAAATGTAATTGCCTAACAATTTATTTTGACCTGTACTTAACTTGAACGAAGCGTGCTGGAATTTTATGTTCTATTACTTTATTGCAGTTAATACTGACCTTCTGAACGTCGCTGATTCGACCCGAGGTGCACACGTAATGTTGCATGTTGCGATAATGTATCGCATTACATTGGCGTCGAGGAATCAGATCCAGATGTGCTAGTATAAGATATTCTGAAGTCTCCTATAATAAGTCATTTAACATAGCGCAAGTGCTGGAGTGATTTAAATGGATTTTATAAAAGACATGTTATGTAATCTATAATACAATTACCTAAAGAGCAATAAAAATACATCCGCTGTAGGTACTGCGTTAGATATTTTAAAGTGGAAGTGGATTCAATGTATACGCAATTCTCGCAACAAAAAGAAACATTACGCACTTTTTTGGAAATCCTTCCGTAGCCGGAGACCAAGCACTTGCCAACGTAATCTCTATATCGACTTGCTATTGGTATAGGACCTACGTACGCGTCGTAATGAAATGGATTTACCGTGAACTAAAAATAAATGATTTTTTTTTTCATTTCTCTATTTTTGAAAATGGAACGTGGGACGCGGTCTTTTTTGTCCCAGCACAATATAGTAACTCAGCTGTCATGCTTTGTAGAATATAGCATAACAAACATTACACGAAGGTGCGTGTCGTTTGATTACGAGTTTTGTGATTGGTCGAGAGTCCAACGCGGGAGTCACATGTTTGTCTCTGAACCAATCACAATGAAACGATATGAGTTCTTGTGATTTTTTTTTACTTTCTAAGGGGACTGTAGAATATTGACCAGGCAGAGGCGGTACGTCTTTCAACAGTGGCGCGAAAACCGTCTTATACATCTGTATATATATCGACCAATCTGTGAGCACAACTTGCCAAGTTCACAGTTAATTTCATACTCACAGCAACTGCAATGTCAAATTTAGGAAAATCATAAACGCGAGGGTATATGACTTCTCTAAGTCTCCTCCACTGCCCATCCTCGAAAGTATCCTTGCTTGATAATACAGCTAAGTTGTATAAGTTTCCAGCTACTGCGTACGTACGAGCTACTAATTTCTTGCTGGCTTTGATGCTGAAAAAAAAAACTGTGCTTAAATTATGCTCAACCTTCTTAATAGTGAAGGCCCGACCGACATTGGGTCCATATACAGAGCTGATATTATAATTCTTATGGATGTCCCATATTACAGCCACATTAAAGTCTAATGACATTAATTAAGACGTAGGATTAGCGCCGACTTATCGCGATAATTTGACGATGGCGAATCCTTATGACGTTTATTTGTCATTTAATCTTGATACAGCGCATTATTTCGATAATGTGATAATGGACGCTAAAATAACCCTAATGTGGCCGCTGCCATATATAAATTTAAAATTCTTCCTTATAGCATTTTCGTATCTGAACATTAGTTCGCAGTGTGATGCGGCAGTTTTTAAGGCAAGTATAGTGTTTATCGTAATCTCTTTACGTCACGTCGTTCGGTTGTAAAAAATAACAAACAAGTCATAAAAAGGTCAGAATAAAAAATATAATGACGCACATTATGCTAATAAAGAGTGTATTAAAAATATTTTGCAGACAATGTAGCGATGGAGAAGGGTGAGCATTTCATAATTGATGTCTTTGCTATGTATGTAGGAGCAAATTGAAGAAATTTTGGCTTAGTTTTTACGAACACAACCTGCCAAGTCAATCTCCTGGGACATCCAACAACCAGTTTATGAAACTAATTTTATCACAAAAATATATTTTAGTAAAGGTTCTATCCCATACAATAAAACAGAGACGTCGTATAATAAAATATTATGTACCTCTTGCCCCAAAATTTCCGACAGGGGCTCGTCTTTTCGTCAAAGCAGTGCGCAGCGGTAACCAATTTTTTTGGGGCTATAATAACACCACCACAGAATGTCATATAGATCCTTCTATAGCGGTAACGCAGCGATTTAAACGCTATCTAAAAAAAGTTGCAATATTATTTTTTTTTTTCATTTGTAGAAATCTCTTTTAAAAAACAATACTTTATTCTCACATAGGAAAAAACAAAGTCCTCCCGCCGTGTCTTTTTGTCTAAACGTCATAAGCTCAATGACTACTGCACAGATTTTCGTACGGTTTTCACCAATAGTCGGAATGATTTAAGAGGAAGGTTTTTGGGTATAATTAAATGTTTTGTACGACAGATCTAGGCATAAATTCTCTACTACCCGTGCAAATACGGGACGAGTCGTTAGTAGAACGCATATATATTTATACCTACCTACTTCAAGGCCTTGGTTATGCAGTAACCATTTATTGCGTTTTAAACCTTGCAATAAAGATGTTGATTTGTTTTATGACTGTTAATATGTATTCATTGATTTATTATACAGCCGCCTTCAGAAATATGAGAACAATATTATGATAATGGTTAATTATATATTTTGTTGCAGTGTAACTATGTGATAATAATATTATAATGCTTTTGATTAATAATTATTATTATACAACCTTTAAAAGGATCTGAATAGATTACATTTTAATTTAGTTGAAGTGGCAGTGGGCCGGGCACATAAAACGAAGAACCGATGGTTGTTGGGGTCGAAAGGTTCTAGAGTGGAGGCCACGTACAGGCAAAAGAAATGTCGGACGCCCGCCTACAAGGTGGACGGACGACCTGGCTAAGGTCGCAGGAAGTCGTTGGATGCATGCCGCTTCCAACAGGTCGACGTGGAGATCCTTGGGGGAGGCCTATGTTCAGCAGTGGACTTCCTGTGGCTGAGATGATGAAGATAAATTTATGCCAGTTGCGCAGATAACCAGGAAGAGAGAAGGAACAAGGAATTGAATTGTATGCCTGGATGAGCAAGGCAGGACCATCAAGTATTACAAGCTGAGAAAATACTGTCTTGTGGAAGGACGTGAACTGTTTGAATGAATTTTGTGGTTTTGTGTTAGTCTGTGGTAGAACTACACTTTAGACTGATCATCAATGATCACTTTAGCATCAATGATTGGATTCAAGGAATACCACTATTTCGACTAAAGCAAACAAATTTACATTAAAACTTTTAAAGAAATTTTATTTGTAACGAAGCCTGGCTCACGTGTTTCAGTCTGCTTAATATATAGTTTTATAATGCGTCTTTTTATTTTAGACACAATCTTAGTGCTGAATATACCTATGGTTGTAATGTATATTACTTCATCTTTTGTGTTTACGAATGCCACTTGGAGTGGATTCGATATTTACAATAATTTGTATAAAGTACTAGCAGAAATGCCAGCGCTGTGCTTCTTGGAGCAATGCATATTGCTGAGCTGATGACCGCTACAATATTTCAAGGGAACTGTATTCTGCGACACTACGCTGGATGTAAATTGTAGCCAAAATGACCTCATCTTATTATTTGCAGCTGGGTGAAATTTCCGAAGGGTCTAAATTTCCCGCTAGTCTTCTTAACTCCTATCAGCCCCGGATCTAAGGGGGGCTAGCCGGGGCCCATACCCCGGGCGGCAAATTCAGTCTTGGCTGACGAATACATAACTCATCATAAAGCAAATTTGACCACTGAGACATCGAGGACATTCAATACTAAAATTATTTCCCGCTGGGCGCGAAATAATGATGATGATGACAAAAATATAGGTGGGTGGGAGCGGCGTTTTTTAAATTTTGCCCCGCCTGGAATAAATTCAAAATCCGGGGCTGACTCCCATTCTTTTCCATGAATACTGTAGATTATTCTGATGATTATTAATGATTATTCTGCCACACTTCCTCTTTTGGTGGCTAACATAAAAAAGTAGACTAGGTACCTACCTGATAAGGCACATCTCCTTTCTTTGCAGGCCAGCCATTAACCACTCGTGGTACTATTTCAAAGTTTTTCGGTTCCTCTAACATTTGAGGAAGACAAATTTGTAGAAAATAGAAGAAAATTATATATAAGTAGCGACATGTGTCGGACATGTGAAAACTTCGTATTTCCGTTTATGTATTATTTTAATTCTCTTCGATTATTCCAATTCCAATATTTTGTTATTGCCTGTTCGATTATTCTTTTTCTCCAATCCAATCCATTATTTTCAGAACTTTCGACAACACAGTCAGTGACATAACATGCTAAAATAACAATAACTTTATTATTTATTAAATAGATGAAAAAGGTTTCGTGCATGAAGTTCATTTTTTTTGTTCACACCTTACAGGAAGTACCTATAGATATTGATGATGTAATCCTCAGATGTAATCACACACACGACATTGTTTTTTGGTGTTACCACATAATAGTTTTTTCCCAACTTATGACAAAAAAATTACATATGAAACATAAACTTTGCAAATAATAAACACAAACAAATAAACAAAATTATATTGGAACTTTCCTTGTGACCAATATAATATTATCAGGATGATATTGATACTTATTTTTCCATAGGTAAGTATACTTGATGCTTTATTGCGTTTGCACATATATACTCCCAGCTAGGAACAGCAACCAACTAGGCTAGCAGCGATAGCCTAGGTGGTTGTGAAACGGACTGCCAAAACGAATGTCTGCAGGTTCAAAACCCAAGGGCAACACACCTCTGACTTTTCTAAAAAATTATGTGTGTATTCTTTGTGAATTATCGCATGCTTTAACGGTGAAGGAAAACATCGCGAGGTAACCTGCATACCTAAGAAGTTCTCCATAGAAATTTCGAAGGTGTGTGAAGTCCACCAACCCGCACTAGGCCAGCGTGGTGGACTAAGGCCTAATCCCTCTCAGTAGTAGAGGAGGCCCGTGCCTAACAGTGGGGCAGTATATAATACACGGCTGACATTATTATTATTATATTATTATTTATATTCCCATAAGAAGCATCCAAATTTAAATCTAGTATTTAAATTCAAAAATGTATGTGGAAAGGTAGAATGTAGTAAATTTTCTAGATCCATGCCATATTATGAGCAAACTAATAAGAAATTATTTCGGAGAAAAAATAAGTATATAAATCTTTAGGTGTTTTTTGGCTCAACATAATGCTTCGCATTGTTCTTCATTTAGCCACCGAGGACGTTCTACCCAAAATGATTTTAAATGAAATGAAACAATTTGTTGGTAATTTTTTTTTCTTGATTTACATACACACATTTTGAACCAATCACCTTTTGAAAACCACTACATATTGCTTTTAAAAGCTATATCATATAAATATTTAGGAGTGAGGATACATCACTGGTGACTGAAATATATATTTTTTAATTATTACCTTCATTTTGAAATCGTTTACATCATATAAGACAAGTGATCTGTGTTAGGTACATGACTAATATAATATGAGAGACCGTATCAAATATTTTTCATATTCAAGTTTAAAAATTCTTTCTACAAGAATAACAGCTTTATGACTTATTTTTAATATTTTTGCTATAATTCTTTTCCAGAAGATTGTAGGTACCTGATACTTAATTATAAACATAATTTATGTATATACTCTTTTAAGTAATAAATCTTTATAATACATTGTAACAATATCCTACCTAGCTGGTACCTACCCCGTAGAATGTATGCTAATATTTAATTATCATCTGTATTTAACCTTTATGTTGCAATAAATAATTATCTTTTATTTTATCATCATAACAGTAGGAACTAACAAATATACAGTAGTACTGGAACGGTACTGCACTACAAGTGTTTATTTTTATGCACAACATTGATTGCAGTGCTATCAAAATCAAAGAATATTTTTTTATCAATACTTTGATGGCTGTCAATTATTCCGTAGCCCGGTAGCAACCAATCCAGTCATTTCTTGTTTTGTGGTCTTTGGGGAAACTGTAATTATTTGAAATATATAAGTTTCAATTCTTGTGTTATCTCAATGTTCTAAAAATGTTGTGTTTTAATGATTAATATTTCATTAATAATATATTTTAGACAAAGACATTAAACAGTATAGTTAGTTATAGACCGGACATCAGGCTAAATTTGTGCTCCAAAAGTTCCTACCAATTGGTAATAAGTCGTTGGCTTATTTGAAATGTTCGTGTGACTAGATGTCACAGCATCCTTAGATATGAATAAAAAAAAAAACAATATTTACATAAATTATGCTAATATGTGCATTAAAAGCGTGCAAATCACTATGTGGAATAAATGTGAAGTATTTTACATTTTGTATGACAATCTTCCCAATGTTCGCTCTATATAAATAATCTTAGAAATCTTTGATTTTAGATAAGCGGAGAAGGGTAAAAGTCTGCGAATATCTGGCAACACAACTCGCTGTTATAAGAAATTAAAATTTATGTTTTCGTGGGAAAATTATGTTAATATAGACATAGAGAAACAACTTTGTATAGTTTTTTGTGTGTCGGACCCTGCTGTCACCACCGCGGAAAACTTGCGAATGCCATACTGGAATATGCCGGCATAGCGACTGCACTGGCCTTTTTTTTATTAGATAATTTGAATCATGAGACGAGCTTGCCGTTCGCCTGATGGTAAGCGATATGACCGCCCAGAAACAGTAGAAACACCGTCCAACACCTTGAATTACAAAGTATTGTTTGGTATTCCAATGCGCTCGCCATCCTGAGACATGAGATGTTTAGTCTCATTATGTCCAGTAGTTACACTGGCTACAATGTCCTTCAATCCGGAACACAATAGTGACTACACCCTGATTCTTGGCGGCAGAAATAGACATTGCGGTGGTCGGTGGTACCTACCCAGGCGGCGTCTCACGTATGAGAAACCTACCACCAATACCTGTGGCCTTTTTTTTTTTGGTTTCGCGGAGAAAGTCCCTTATTACTACCGCCCAGCCTTCGTGGGGGGTGACTGAGCGGTTATGCTGGGGTAACCGTGCCTTACGGCCCGGCGTTGAGCCGCCCGGATTTGATGACGACCTTCGGGCGACCGCCGGGCCGAGTCTCTAACCCTATATACAACTTAACCTATGCACGGCCTACCAGCTAAAACTCCGCGGTGGCCCTCTTCGGCGCATTAGGGACGGCTGCGGGCTTCCTCTGACGTTAAAGTGTCTAGTCTGCGACCGCAGCCGCCCCTGCGCGGTGCCGCCTTGCGGCCCGTCTCCTATGGGTGGGGGGCTCAGAAGCCCCCGCGCACCGAAGGACGCCCTCGGCGTCTACGGCAGCATGAGGCCAACTACACACTGCCGTCCATCCCGGGGTCACCACAATGTGCTAAGCGTGCACAACCTACACCAGCGGCCGACAGCCCCCTGCTGCCCGCCGGCGACCCCCCGATGGCTCCTATTAGTCGCCTTTTACGACAGGCAGGGGATACCGTGGTGGAATTCTCCAAACGCCCCCAGTCCACAGGGCGGAACCAATACCTGTGGCCTAGTGGAAAGTTAGGAGAGAATATCTGGAGACGAGAAGTATGGGCGATTTTTTTTCGGCAAGCAACAATCAATCGCACGCCACATTAAACAAAACCCATTGTGCGTCTCCATTTGCATAAAGCATTCGTATTGGTGTATCTCGCTTCTGCATCGTACAATACAATTATGAATCTCTCTATAGGAACTTAATCTAAGGTTTACGCCTATGCATATTAATTTTGGATTATATGTGATGCTATGGGTGGACTTTGGTATTTTTCAAAAAAGTTAATTAATTAAAACATGCTATTAAATCAAAATTGTTAACTACTTTTAAAAAGTTACCTATTTAAAAGTAATTTCGACACATTTTAACATTAATAAATCATATTTATTAACAGTCAGTGCATGTTCGCACGTCTATGTTGTTAGAGATATCCGCTAAAGTACTTTATGCGTATTTAGTGCGTGATTATTACAGCAATAAGAATTGTGCTGTATATTGAAAGAATATTTATAGGCTTGTATCTGCCCCATCAAATTTATAAAATAGGTATTATCGTCAAAAATTTATTATGACCACCATAAGTTATTTTTCTTAGAATGTATCAAATGCAATTAGGTCGAAATTTCCCTAAACACACACCTCTAAAGGGCTCTACTAGTTTTATATTATGGTAACCCATAATGTAATTTAGGATACATTTTATTTTCATGCTATGAAGTGACTAACGTATCGTTAATGGAGCGTAAATAAAAGAATTTTGCTATCGATAATAAAGTCATTTATCAACATTCAACATCTCATTCCTTTAAATCAGTTCTACTCAACCTGCATCTTCCCAAGATTTTACAAGTAAGTAACACATCTGATTTCGAAAACTACATTAAAATTAAACACACCTTTTCTAAAATCACTTCAGCTGTATAAGTATTAAATATATAAAAATTATATTTTAGAGTTAATAATGAATATTTTTTTATTTAAGTAAATAAAATATTAAATTTTATTTTTAAAAACCTAAGTAACCCGAGGCCTTATAATTATGAGGTTTTTGTGACCCATAAAAAAGGGTTGATTACGGCTCCTTTATAGGCTCAAGGTAGAATTTTGTTCAAGCTATATTCAATTACTGCCATCTAGTTTGTTCGTATGAAATCAACTTGTACAAGCCATGAGAATATTAAATTTTATTATGTAGTAGCGAACAAAATAGTCTCTACAAAATCCAGAAGATGTCTCTGTTCACCATAAAGTAACACGTATGCTTATAATATTTCCTAATTATTTTTAAGCTTCATAATATATTATAAAGAGTTAAATAATTTTCATATAAGTACAATAGCATTTATGAGTTCGTAAAAAACAATAAGGAAATTTAAATTTGATCGTAGAAATTATTAACTTAAGACTTGAATAAACTTTAGTATAAGTAATTTGTATTAAATATAGAATGTAAGATTTGGAAGCGTATTTAACAAAAAGACTGCCTCGATAGCATAATTTTATTGAGTACGCCATACAACACCGCTCTGAGGTCTCGCGTTCGAATCACGGGTCGGGCTAAATGGTACTGGGTTTTTCTGATCAATATCAGCCTGAAGTTTAAAATTTGTGCCCAATATAATAATAAGCTTGTACTTATCACATCATGGAGCGAAACATATAAGGCGAAAGGTGGCCCTGGTTGCATCTTTCCTTTCCCATAAAGGCGTGATTTATATTAGTTTGTTTATAAGAAAATAAATATGATTCTCGAGATAAGTAAATAACTACCAAAACCAAAACTAATTTCCTTAAGTTATAGTTTTAAGGTGATCTCAGACGCGGGTGCATTATAGATGAGGTGTTTCATTACCAGCCGGCCCCCGAGCGGCGAGGTCGTGAAGGCGGAGGCCGGAACTCGGTTCATAAATTATAACTTCCGTTAGTTTAGACTTGAGATGGATTTGTGTGTGAACATACGGAATGGTTTCACGCTGTATGTTTATTATAATTACATTATTAATTTTTAACATACATGTACAAATATGCCTCGGTGGCGTAGTTGTATTGCATGTCCGGTACAATAGCGCTCTGAGGTCCTGGGTTCGAATCCCGGGTCGGGCAAAGTGATATTTGGGTTTTTCTGCTCAGTATCAGCCCGGAGTCTGGAATTTGTGCCCGATATGGCGATAGGCTCGCCCCCTATCACATCATGGGACGGAACATACTTGGCGAAAAGTGGGTGCCCTAGTTGCGCCTCTGCATACCCCTTCGGGGATAAAATGCGTGATGTTATGTATGTATGTATGTTATGTATGTACAAATATTACTGTTTTTAATTCTATAAATAGTTTGTAAGGCGCTGTAGACTACATAATTCGTCATGGAATTTGAAAGTCGTTTAGGATTATGTTAAGTAATAAATGTTTATCAGACTTAAAAGTTGCCAGAAAATGAGCGCTCGAATAGCTTATGCCAGACCTGCATGGCACGTTATAGAAACATTATACTTTTTCGTTAATTCCACATTAATCAATAAAAAAATTTGCTAGTTTTTTTTTAATCACTCATCCGTTGCTAAACATTAAATTCTAATTACTAGTAATTCCATAGAACTAATTTGTTCAACCTACAAAATTGCGTTTCGTATGTACATAAGACTCATGGTTGAAATCTGTGCACGGTATATTGTCTTGAGATTTGTATTTAATTATCTCGACCTCAAGTTGATGTGTGCGGTTAACGTCGGCCGGATATTTAGCAAAGCGTTAAACTGGCAAGTAAAATGTATCAGGGTGTTTACTTTGTTATTTTTAACCGACTTCAAAAAAAGCAGGAAATTCTCATTTCTCCAGGGTTTTTTAACCGACTTGAAAAAAGGAGGGGGTTCTCAATACGATTGTATGTTTTTTTGTGTGTTTGTTACCTCATAACTTTTGATTGGGTGAAACGATTTCGATAATTCTTTTTTTATTTAAAGCTGGTGCTTCCCGTGTATTTCCATATAAATTTCATTGTTGTTTGGCTCTTGACTTCGGAGATATATCAGAAAACTCTTAAAATGATTTCAACTATGATGTCCTAAACGTATACTGTTTTTACTAACAAAAAAGCAAAAGATAAAACATTTTAACAAAAAATTATACCGTCTTAAAAGAACACAAAAGAACAAAAGATAATTTATAATTAATATTAGTAACGCAATGTCAAAATGACCCTGTATTCTTCATGGTTGCTAAATACACATTGAGGCCTATAACGGTTCGCGAACATTTCCCCTTCCTCTCCCTTCCAACTATCCTGAGATGGTTCCTTCTCCTTCCTCTTCTCTTTTTTCACCCTATCCCCTCCCTTCTTCCTTCCAGGTCCTGAGACCGGATAGCCGTGGGTCGCCAGCGTGCCGTCCGCTGGCACCATCGGTGATAACGGTAGGGCCTACCAACTCCTCACAGGGGGATCGCTTGTACACCGTTTGCAGGGTGCCCCCGGTGACAACCACGGCAAATCTCCAAAAAAAAAAAAATCGCGGTCTTCACTTCGGCGCCTGTTTGCTCCATCGACCGTCCGTCCGATATTGATATATTCCGATTTGGGTATTTGTATAAGAGAAATGTATGTTATAATTTATTATTATCCCTGTACTTCATTATATAAAAATGAACCTGTCAGTCAAAGTTACCAATAAACATACGAAGAAACATACTTAGCAGATACAAATGAAATTTTGATTTCATCACTCTAAGTATCCCATTAACTATTAATGAATACCATATATTTCCTATTTCGAAAATCTAATTCTTGTGATTTACATGACATATACATGGGGATAGTTAACCTAAAAGGTTTTATTTAGAGTTACTGGCTGGTTATAAAATATATTGAATGACAAAAAAATGTCAGGTGGAATTCGGACGTATGAAGGTAATAAAATGTATAACGAATAAAACGAAATTGTACAGCAGATGTTCGGTATTTTGCGATTTCAACATCCCTTATATATAGACGTATAAACCATTCCTAAGTTCCGTACGTGTACATATGTATAAGTACAATACGCCACTACAAGATCCTTCTAATTAGCTTCTGCCAAGTTAGCCAACTTAGTACAGTCACTACCGAAACGCTAATTAAGTGATACAAGGCTATTCCCGAGTTGCGTTAGTTCGCAAATGCTCTGTGCAAGTTTATTTCAACTTTATGGACAACTACTTAATGCTTTGTTTGTTTGTAAAGGATTAGGTGGAGAACAAAAACAGTTATTTAAAAAATAGAGATATTAATGTGTTTTTTGATGTATGAATTCTCTATAACTTTTCAAAGTACTTGATTACTGTAATTTTAATTACTCTATTTGTTAATGATTTTTTTAATTTATCGAATTCTAAAATCAAAAATAAGAGTAAAAACTATCGCATGCAGTATATTTATATTTTTTTTCAAATGGTAATGAAGCTGGCCATCAACGTCACAGACACAAAAAACCACTAGAGCGTACAAGTGAACAGATGCCACACAATACTTCGTTACAACGCCTTGCTCTCCTCGCGCTTTATAAAAACATAATGTATCATTGTTGCGCATATGCGATTTTAAACAAGCGTTTGTATCTCTTTCTTCTCTTTCTATTTATACAAAGAAATTGATGATAGTAATAAACTGCCGGTAACCATAAAAATTAACAATAACCTAGTTAGGTGTAGAACGAAGTGCCTAGACAAATGTCCGCAGGTTCAAAATCCAAGGGCATACCTCTGACTTCTCGAAAGTTATATGTGTATTTTCTTGGAATTATCGCTTGCTTTATCGGTGTAGGAAAACATCCTAAGGAAATCTGCATACTTGAGCCGTTTCTATAGGAATTTTGAGGGTATGTGAAGTCTGCCAATTTGTACTAGGCCAGCGTGATGGACTAAGGCCTAATCCCTCTTAGTGGTAGATAAGACCAGCAGTGCGTTATTATTGTTATGTAACCATAAAAATGTCCCTTATTACCTGTTTTTAGGTTAGATATTTCTATATGAATCTCCAGTTACAAAAAAACAAAGACGTCTCATAATCTTTAAATTAAAATTAACAAAAATAAATCATCTCAACGGCCATTAGCCACCGTAACGAAAGATGCCGACATTTTTTTTTCACTAATACAAATCAACATCATTTCTGAACTTGATTTCTTTGCAGCTTGCGAAACAGTTTCCACTATGACGTAGCTTCATAACTAGGCTTTAAATCACTACATAATTGGTTCGTCAATTCTAAGCCTCGTGCGCGCAGCATTGTAATAACAGTGTTTCTAAATTTAGGTGATTTGTACCTTATGACGATACCTAACAAAGGTGATAAATCATGCAACCTAATAATCTAAACTCATACCTTTCCACACTTACGAATGAAATGCCATAGAGTAAAAATTCTAGCAGTATAGATAAAATAATTGTAATGTAATCGATTAACGAGTAAACAATACTTTTTTTCACACTGGCCACTCAACTGGCTAATGGCCAGTAAAAAGCCATTGTACAGTGGGCTCGCACATGATTATAGATGGGTACAAGCAGCGCTGCTTATTAAAAATGTGGCCTGAATATCAAATTGCTATCTTTCTATTGTGTTGCACCCTAAATCGCTAGTGGAGACCCCCGTTTTTAGGCGAAATACAGAGTAGTGAATGGACGGAGAGCGTTTGTTTTTTTTTCGCGTATTGCACAGAGTAGCAAGGGTAGTGTTTTCGTCGTTGTTTAGATTAGAAGTTAAATTTAGGCACAGAAAAGATTTTAAAATTAAAATATAAAATGTTTCAATATTCTATTTTATATATTCGAACTAATGTACTTGTATAAAATATATTTATGAATATATTTCTTTTTTGCTCGATAAAAAGCATCGTTCAAATTGGCATATTGTTATCAAAAATTCTTAAAAATATACCTCGTAAGTAGTATATACGTGACAAAATGAGAAAGACCTCTTAGAAATCTCTAACCATCGATACTCTATACAAAAAACTGAAGGCCGCGTTAAAATGTTATGATGGGGCACTACTGGTGCCCTAACGGGCTATTGTTTGTTATTTTTTTTTATAAATAAATGCAGTTGTCACAGCTCTCATGATAAATGGCCGCCCTGACACGATGCTCATATGGCGAATTTGGATTCACTTGTTTATGCGTATGGTGGATTAGACCCATCCCTTATGAAATGGATGTAAAACGAGTTTTATATTTTGTGTTTGGAACAAATGCATAATATTTGGGATTTATTGGGGAATAATATACGAAAACAATTTATTATATTATTAAGAACAAAAAAGGCATGTAGGTACTTAATTGTCACAATTTGTGTTCGTGACTAAGCCCCTGAGTTTTTAAATGACGTAATTGTTTTAGTATACGCGACGAAGGAAGTTACAGCATACAGCCCTAACCGCCATTGCTAAGTAAAGAACGGATAAAAACGAAACACCCGGTTATGAAGATATTTTGAGACGTTTAATATGTAATGAGCTTGCAAATCCATTTGCTACCGCTTTCGCATTTTTTCTCATCCATTAGGACATTGCGCCGCCAATTTGAAAATATTGAATAAGTAAAACAGCCCCAAATATTATTATGGAGAATGATTAAGTCAGTAGAAGCGACAAGACTGATTTTTTTTTTATAATTGCTTTATTATTGACTAGATGGTTATTGCTAGGTTTTTCTTTTTTTATGTCATTAATATACCTATAAAACATTTTTGGTGCTTCTTTTCGGGCCAGTAGAAATATCATAGGAATTAATATAATAATTATTGATTTTAAACAACCGGATTTGCAATAGCGCCTACATAAGTAATATAGTGCACGCAAGACATTAAATCTTTGAATATTTATACAACATTTTCACATATATGACATACGTTAACAAATAAAGAATAATTGAAACTAAATTAATATAATGAATCACTAAGTAGACGTGCGCGATGTGCTGAAAAAAAATAAAAAGTAAAGTACAGTCGAATTGAGAACCTTCTCCTTTTTTGAAGTCGGTTAAAATGGGTTGCGCTGACATCATATTTTAATGATTTTGGGGTAGGTACTACATACAAGAAAAGTAATTGATTGAGGACCACGATTTTACGCAAAACTTTAAATCAAATAACACAGGCGCAAACTAATTTATTTATTTTTTATTTATTTATTATCATTTTTTTCTCTTTTCTACGGCAGTCATAGTGTTTACAATAACATATGTACCTTAAACTAGATTCCGCCTTTGTGAGAGTGTAGTGCCTGATATAGGTTTAAAAGAAAACCTGTATTACAGGTCATCAGTATTAATTAAATAATAAGTATTTCCACCAGTATTAAATAATAACGACAATATTAATTTTATTCTTTGCTTCAAACTGTACGTATGATATCTCGTTTAAAAACACCGTCATACGAATGTGAAACACCACGAAATTCGTGCAGGTTAAATGACAGCGGCGATTCTTTCGCGCAATTTTTTATGGGGGCTGTTTTTTTTTCAAGCTTCCCAGTTTCACTTTACACGGACGTGTTTCATAGTTTGCGGTTTTTTTTAACCGACGCGTAGAACTGTTAGCATTTTTTAAAACACACTTGTCTGTTCGGGTACATATTAAATTCTTTTCGTTTTGTTCTGTTTGAGGCGAAATATTTTTCGTGTTTCGTGTGGAGCTTATCTGTATATTTTGAGGTTGCCGGATAAAATAGAACTAGAGATGTGCAAAAAGCATGTATTTTATAGTATCTAATTTAATATGTCATCACCTGTTATGGTGATACGCGAATCTGAAATAAAACTTATATTTTAGCGAACAAGTTACCGGTAACACATTAAAAGCATTTATTTTTATTGCTTGGAATTACGAGACAAGCTTGTCGATCGCCTGATGGTAAGCGATACAACCGCCCATAAACAGTAGAAACACCATTGAATTACAAAGTATTGCTTGGTATTTCACTGCGCTCACCATCCTGAGACATGAAATGTCAAGTCTTATTATGTCTGGTAGGTACACTGGCTACAATGTCCTTCAAACCGGAACACAACAGTGACAACACACTGAAGCTTGGCGGCAGAAATAGACATTGCGGTGGCATCTATCCAGGCGGACTCTCACATATGAGAACTACCACCAGTTGTCAAAACAAAGTTATATAATAATATTAAACAAATACTATAAATAGTAGCGGCGATAGCCTAGTTGGGTGTGGAACGGACTGCCAAGACGAATGTCCGCAGGTTCAAATCCCAAGGGCACACACTTCTGACTTTTCTAAAAAAATCATGTGTGTATTCTTTGTGAATTTATCGTTCGCTTTAACGGTGAAGGAAAACATCGTGAGACAAACCTGCACATCTGAGAAGTTCTCTAAAGGAATTTCGAAGGTGTGTGAAGTCTACCAACCCGCACTAGGCCAGCGTGGTGGACTAAGGCCTAATCCCTCTCAGTAGTAGAGGAGGCCCGTGCTCAGCAGTGGGCAAGTATATAATACGGGGCTGATATTATTATACTATAAATGATAAACATAATTATAGCACAATAAATTTTTCAATAATAACAATTTATTAACACCACAACTTCATAATTCTAAAACTCCACATGACGCGTGCCAATAACAAGAAAACGGCGGCAATTCCATGCATTTTAAACAACAGTAGTGCCGCTAGATCCTTGTTAACCCTTTACATTAATGCTCTTTTATTGCTTATTTGTTTTGTGAATGATGTCGCTGAACACTTGTTTATGGGTCTTTTGTACCCATGTTTGAGGAATTTGTCTTCCCAGCGTGCGACTGCGGCTTTGATCACAAAGGACGGAAGCTGAGTTAAAATTAAAAATAATATTTCTATTATGGTTGTGTGACTTTCAAGTGTCAGTTTTGGGGACGTTTTATTTGTGACTTTTTCTTGCCAAAAAGTGCATATATTTGTTTAGAGTTTCTTTTTATTGTTTTGAAAGATTTTAGATTTTAGAAATAATATTAAACTGGGACTATTTTATATAATTATCTCTTAAAATTAAAGAAATATAAATATTCATTGCAATCTTATAAACTTAAAGGTGTCTAAAAGCTACATAATTAAAAGATAACGCAAAACGTCTAGACCGTTTGTCTCCGTCGTATATGAAAACGTGATAAAATATCCTGTTCTCATTAGTCCCTGCTATTACAAAAAAAAATCAAAGATGTTAGTAAAAACACACTTGATAGGTATCCGTGTACCCGCTCAAGAGGTGTGAAATACAAAAAAAGCGCACTCGACTCGCCGCAAAACACCAAAATTTGCAATTTAATGTCCACATTTACAAACATCCGCCGAGCACAGCTGTCGGTTTTTGTCACGGACATTTCCTACTGTCCCTTCATAGAAAAGCAATCGGGTAGTCGTAAACGTTAAGGGTCTAAAAGTACTCCCCGGGGTGCTTCTAAAGGCAGTACGATGTTTCTTGACACTGGTAGAAGAGGTACCCGTTGGTAGCCCCTTAATCCGGTCCAGGCGTCGGGGGGGTTATAACGTCGCGAAAAGTATAATTTAAAGCTGACTTAAGGTATCGAATTAAAAAGGAAGTTCGGGAGTGAACTGCGATTTACTGCGTGTTCATGATCTTCGCACTACTCAACGCTATGCATGCTCAACACGCAGATCTAGACCTTTTTCATGACGTACCTCGTCATGTATATAATGTAATTAAGCTGTTCCTAGATAGTTTATAATAAGTGCGAATAATATATGTATAGGTATTAAGTTTTTAATTATTTCATATTTAGTTAGGAATAATTATATCCTTTGTTTTACAGAGTTTAAATTTGTCAAAATTTTATGTTTCAATTTCTGTTAATGAGAACGTAAGTATTTTGGTGCTAGTATTATAAACTTAAGTTGAATTTGTGATAAATAAATAAATAAATTGGTGTGATAGCATTTTTAATTCTAACTCGGCCAGTGACTTTGTCGTAATCACGGCTTACGTCATCGAATATTTTTCTAGAATATTTCTCAACTATATATATGCTCGTACGAACTTGACATTATTAAATTGTGTGAAAACGGCACCTCGAGAACCGTTAAGACGATCTTATGCCATGCGAGAAGACATATAGATACAGGCTTTACTATTATATTGTATGATAAAATTTTATATATGTTAATACCCAAACTCTTGTCTTCTTTTGGATAACATGATTATAAATCATTGTAAAATTTAAAGATTAAAATATCTTAATTATAATAATAAATTTTTTTGTCACAACATTAAACGGCAACTTATTTTCGCATGAGATTTGAGATGCATTAAATTCTTTATCCTTACTCAGAAATTCTATGACTAATTTACCAGGGGCCCAAACTAGTACCCTTATTCTGGTAAAATGACTTCACGGAGCCTATCTAAGTGAAACCCAAGAAACACGTTGACCAATAGGGATGTTGTATTATGTAAATACGTATTGATAGATGAAATTTGAAATAATGCACAATACAAAGGATCGTTTGTAATCAGATCTGCGTCGGTCCGTCACGTGGTGTTCGATAATATCAATTTATTATTCAGCGGATCAACTGTCCAATGCAAATGCAGATTTCCCAACTGACCGCGCTCTAGTTATATGTTGCAGTCCCTGAACAAGATTATAGATTTTACAGTAAGGCGATGATTATTGAAAGAAAAGGAATCTTATATTTTGTACTTCACTGAATATAAATCAATTAACACGTGGAAAATTTACTACAATGTTTTATTTTGAGAAATCGCGCTCCATGGTAAGCCGGTGTACATGAATAAAAATAGGTATACTATATTTCAAAAGGTATCCAAGAAAATGAAGGACTAACGAACATAATTGTGGAAGAAATTTACTAGTGTTTCGTTTTGAAAAGTGCATTCTAGAGTCAATCGGTGTATCAAATGATAGAACTCGGTTCATTTTGACGATCTTCATTTTGTAACATCGGCTTTACATTTTGTGTAAAATTGTCTTTACTATCAGGATCAATTATGTTATTTTGGACTTTAGTTCAAATTGTCTTGATAAGCATTATGAATTCATCTATGTATAGAGTATCCTAACCCATGCACAATCTAAGTAACCAATTTGGAGACAAAAAATCATTGCACCAAAATAAGTAATTTCGACAAAATCAGTTAAATTTCTAAACGACTACTCCATCAGCAATGTTTTGACTCTCATTACTTATTCTGGTTCTTCTGGTCTCAAAGAACCAGAATAAGTAATTTTGATAAAATCAGCTAAAATTCTAAACGACCATTCCTCAACATCAATTACTGCGACAAGCAAGCCCGCGCACAATAGTACCCTGATTGTGATGCCTGGATCTAAATCCCATTGTTCTCCTTAAGGTCAAACAGGAAATGGAATTTGTATGCAAAATGTAACGTGAATGCATTAGAAATTGTGTTATTGATGAAGAATAAATAAGTTTTTCATGAATGAAGCTTGAGTTAGTGTTTTTGCACTGACGGCTGATTATAATTTATATAATTTAAGAGGTAGGAAGGCCTATTTAATTCAGCGCTATTTTCATTTATTTTTATGGATTAATATATTGTAATAATCATATTGTATATTCCTGTTTTATAAATTAGAGTTCTTTCAAATTCTAGATTTATAATTATCTTATGAAAGACCTTTATTTATTGCATTGACTTATGCGGGGATTTGCTTAGTATTTATTTGTGTTGTGATGGAATATAGCTAAATAGCATGTTCATAACAACTTTACGTTCTTGATATTTCTTGCATCAAAATTTGTACGGGTTATGTTACTTTGTTATTAACACACTTTGTTAGTATCAACTACGACATAGTAAAAACAGGATAAAGATTGACCATATGTGATATTCATTAACGATATATAGTAAGTTTTACGAAATAAGGACATTATTATTTACTACTAGTTGACCCGACAGACGTTGTCCCGTCTTAACTATGAATTTGCAGCGCGCATTCTGTCAATCGCTGAAATTAACTTTTCTTAAATTTTCTAAAGTTCCGCTCAACTTCCTTGATTTTTTCTTTCATAAGATTTTTCTCCTGACAATAACAAACACAACCAAAAAAAAACTAGTGAAATCGCGTGATGGCGTGACCGAGGGAAATAGGGATTCATTTTTATATATATAGATAATTCTTAGCATCGTTATATGCGGTGAATTATAGGAGTGTTGAGCAAGAATCGTGCCTCTTTTGAAAATATGATATTTTTTGGCTTACGGTTTGTTTTACGAGTTCTAATTAAATGCTACTCGTCGCATAAATGTATAAGCCGACCAAATACAAGTCACATTGCTCCTAAATATATAGTACTCAAATGAGTACTATCTACATTAGCTGTTATACGATAATTGTCAAATATTTACTTGTAAATTGTGAAATAGGTCAACAACGTGGTTGTAATTAACTATTGAAATAAGGGCTATTTGGATATACAACAGGAAAACATGTCATTACATTTTACATGAAAAGTTACAATAGCATTATGAATTAAACTTTTTATTCTTATTTATAATCTATTGATCCTCTTTTAAAGAGATACGGTATTATTAAAAGTAATTTATCAAGATCCATACATTTTATGACACGTGTGATAAATACGGCGCGGTGTGCGCACGTCCTAAAATTTATAATACATCGTAAGTTAAAGTACTAGTATTTGGTTAATTCTCTAGGCACATAGTGGGCGGGGCGTGCGGTGGGCGTGGCGAGAGGTGGGCGGCCCTCTGTGCCGTCCCCGAGCACTCCGGCACCCGAGAGGCTTCAACAACTTGTTTGTTGTTGAAGTTATTCTGATATTAGTCATTTTATGTTGCTACATGTTAAGAGAAATATATTTATGTAGGTATATGTTTGTGTGTTAGTATTTTTAACAAGTACGTAGACACGAAGCAACAGTCTTACTTGTGTGGACAAACTTAGACCTTAGTAATTTCGGAGAAAACATAGAATAAATTCGTCGAATCCCTGTATTATATTCCACGTTCATCTATAACTGAGTTGCTTGAATATAAATAGATCACAGTAAACATTCGTAGTAGCGGAATATAAAATATTGTTATAAAGAATAATTTTTTGTACTTTTTGCTGTCCTTGGGGCTCCAGGAAACATAAGGTGCCATAGTCATCAACCGCGTCATTGCAAAACGTAACCAGTAGAGTTATATGAGTATATTCCAATTCTTACATCAAATGAATCATCTTAACGTAGATATTTCGCATCACAAGATTATAGTAATTTAAATAATCACTGGTCAATAATGTTGGTGTCACAGTTACTTGGACTACCTATTTATTCTTATATTTAAAATACTTGTGAGACTGCACATTGATTCCTAGAACTAATAGGTAATCACAGCACATTACTACAAATCGCTGGCTGTCTATTACAGGGATCTGTGTTATATTTGATGTGCGAATTGAATAATATATCACTCTATTTGATTTTCCTTGAAACATTCTGATAATCCCGATAGGTAAATAAAGAAGGAACATAAATTGTCTTTTCTAATTTTTCCAACACGAAAATTAAAAGTAATTTTTGAAACATAAGTAGAAATTAACATAGCGCCTTATAGTAGTGCGCCAGTAAATCAATGTTTGCAAATAAAAATAACCGTATAAATAAAAAAGAATAGAAGAATATAACTCATGTCTTCATATTCTAATTATGTTGCAGTGAGTTTTCTTTTTTGACACAATAAAAATGCTGAATAGTATATTCAACTTCAAACCTTTTTGGTAAAGTTCAAGTAATTATTTTCCACTCGTTAACGTAGATAGTCAATGCATACAGCTCTCTTGTTTTTTTTTAAGCTAAGGCTCGGCAATTTTGTTTCACTGTTTACCATTTATTTGGGAGCTTGACTTTTGGATTTATTTCCCATATGTTAAATTTGCCGATTAGCATTTAGTCATATAAAGTAAAACAAGCTATTCGGTATCGAAATAACACAAAATTTCTACTTTATTGAGGTTTTATATATTTAAATTTTCTCTCGACGTTTCATGAAATAAAAATATATATAATAAATTTTATCACGACGCTAATTATCACACATCTGTAAAAACATCTTTACACATATTATGGCATCTAGTAGAATGAAAGAAACATCCTGTATAGATATAATAAAATACTTTGTGTGATAAATTACCAATCATATAATTAAAATCAAGAAAACTTGTCCAGCTATCCATATTTTTATTGTTATGTGAGATTTTGATTCATATCGTTACGAGCTTGGTATAAAATATTTACTAGCAAAAGAGTGATATTTTAGCATTATTATGAAGTACTTACGAACCAATATTATGTTATAAATACAGCATGAATTTGAATCGTTTCAAAGAGATATTGTGATGCGAAATATAAATATATTTGTAATATTGTTTATAATTTCCCAATATAAACCGACTGATACATTTTTTTGTTTTCAAAAAGTTATATTAAAAAGTACACTTTCATGAATAAAAAATAAACTTTATTAATATTTAACACAGTGATTCTACTAACCCTGATAGTATGTAGAGTGAGTCCAGATAGAGTAACGATTGAGGAGAGATGATTGTCTCTCGACATTCTGATCAAAACCTTATATGTACAAGTTGATCTCGAAACGCGACAACTATGTAGGTCACCATTGTGAATTTTACAATATATTATGTAATGTTCGTGGTGTAGTAGTAACGCGCGCGCAACATGATTGCCGCTCTAAGGTCACTGTTCAAATCCCGGGTAGGTCAAAGTGATAAGTTTTCTATTCAGTTTCAATCCGAAGTCTAGAATTTGTGTCCGATATGGCGATAGGCTTGTCCCCTATCACATCACGGGACTCACATGGCGAGAAGTGGGTACCCTGGTCACACTTCTGCCTACCCCTTTGGGCATACACGCGTAATGTGTAGGTTGTGTAATGTGATCGATATTCAGGCGAATAAAAATATCCGTCTACATGTTTTAAAATTTATAATTCGGTTACCGCGCTGCCATTCCATTTTATTCATCCACATACATCTAATTCATTATAAACAATAAATTGCTCGTGACTTCGTTCGCGTGAAAAGCTTTTCCTGCTACAAAAGTTTCTAAAACTGTAGTGATTTATAACGCTAACAGAACAACGCCAGCGCCATCTAAGAAAAAACGGATTAAAATCCTATTAGTACCTGAGGGAACAAATTACCGGTATGAAAAGTAGCCTATATGTTAATCCAGGATATGGACTACCCTTGTGTCAAATTTTATCCAAATCCATTCAGCTGTATCTGCGCTTACTTCTAACAAACATCCAAACATTTAAACATTTCCCAAATATTCGCATTCATAATATTATAAGTAAATATAGTAAGTAAAATAAGAAAATAGTTAAAATTACATACATATGAAACTATAACAAACTATACTGAAAGATATACATCATCATCATCATCATCATAAGCCGCAGGATGTCCACTGCTGAACATGAGCCTCCCCCATTAATAGCCTGAAAGATATTAAGTAACATTAATCATACAAATAATCCTGTTTTACTTTTAGAAAGGTATTATCTATACAAACATGATTCAGTGTTACAAGAACGGTCTAAAATGAAAAGGAAATGATATAATTCGACAGAATATATCAAAAACAAAACAATTTTTTGTTAAAATTAGCAAAATTTTTAAATAGTGAACGGTCTACGTCCTAAGACGGCTTAATAAATAAATTATTTATAAAAAATAACATTGTCTTATCACTATGCACTGGAACAATTATTGATTAACGAATATTACATTCCAAAGTAGCAAGCGGCGATAGCCTAGTTGGGTGTGGAACGGTCTGTCGAGACAAATGTCCGCAGGTTCAAATCCAAAGGACACATACCGTTGACTATAAAAAAAAGTTATATTTGTATTATTTGTAAATTATCGCTTGCTTTAACGGTGACAGAAAACATCCTGAGGAAACTTGCATACCCGAGAAATTCTCCATAGTAATTTTAAGGGTGCGTGAAGTCTACCAATCCGCACTGGGCCAGCGTGGTGGACTAAAGCCTAATCCCTGTCAGTAGTAGAGGAGGTCCGTGCCCAGCAGTGGGACAGTATATGATACAGGGCTGGTATTATTATATCATATATATACATTCCGTGTTACAACAACATTATACAACAATAAAAAGAAAATTTATGAAAGGAAATAATTGTGTGGATACCAGAGGTGATCTAGTAACACCTGATTTGGCTTAAGGAGCTTGGTCGTAACTTCACGGCCATGTCGCTTCGTATGCCCGCTTTCCCAGATATTCACTTACCTTTCACGATTTCAAAATATATATAATAAAACCTTAAACCCTTCTGACGCAAAAACCGACAAAAAATTTATTTAGTTAATTACTTCAAATTCTAGCACACTTTTTTGCAAACTTTATCAAATTGTAACCGCAATACATTTATTTGCTATTAGCTAAAATATAATCGTATTTGACTACCAACACAGTTAAATTTAAAAATAAAATTTAATTGTGACAAAAGGAATCAAAATCAAGTATAACTATTTAAAATAATAAACAATAATATTATGTAAATGTAGAGGTTTGATTAATAAAAGATTAAGAATTCCTGTTGATGATGATTGAAATCTTTAACTTCAAGTCGTCTCATAAAAATGTGGTAACATAAGTTATAATTACAATTTTAAACATTGTTCGGTAGCTTTATGTAAATTTAATGTATTTAAAAAGAAAACAACGACGTAAAGAAATACATTTATATAACCATCTTTTAACTGTTTATTTCATAGATAGTGTTTAACATGTTTAAAAAAATATTGTTAAAATATATATTAAAAGAACGGATCATGATATATTCATAACATCATTTCTCATGACGAGAATTTGGCTTTTAACGAGTGTACCAGAGATGCGATTTGTACTCGACAGCTCACACACGCTTTGCATATAATTAATGAGACCTCATCTCGCGAACGGTTAAAGTCAATTCCCACTGAAATTTCATCATCGTCAATCTAACTTGGGTTTAATAAGTAATACTTGCGCTATGGGCCGTCCCAAAGCAGAGGCCGGCTGGTCCAGCGAGATGCTGTGCGTCTCATCTCTCCTCCGTCCTTTACCCGCGCGCGAAGCCTGCGGTCTCAGAGGAAAACCTCCGAACCGGCCTCTCATTATCATAAAACGCTTCGATAACACCACACGTGAACTCTCTGTACACATTCAAAAAAATCTATTTTTATTTTAGTTATAATTTTTTAGGCATAATGGGGTGTCATTTTGATATTACAATTTTATTGTGGCGGTGTGCCAGTGGCGCCACCAGTGCGGCTGTTGTCGTCCCGCTCTGGAGGCGAGGGCGTGTCCCCTGGGCGCCTCCCACAGTCCGCGGGGACGGACGGGGGCGCCGCGAAGCTCGGGCACTCGGCGGCGCGCTCCCGCGACGCTTGTTAGTGTTCCGCAAATCCACAGCGGGATCACCCGCACAACCGGGACACGATCCCTAAACGCACATACGATAACACAGAGCCGCCTACAGGGTCGCTACGATACAAACAGTTTCGCAATTCACCAAATGGTTTTTTAACGAAGCTATTTTTGAATTTAGTTCTTTTATTAAAAGTGTAATCTTCGTGTCGTATTTTTATGATGTTGCGGATTTTGTTCGGGTTTTAAATTTGAATAGTAGAATTGTATTTGTGCGGTCCGCGTTTGAATTTGGAAGGCGATTTTCGGGAAAGTTCGCGATTTTCCGGGGGTGTTCGTGCGCTCTCGGAGGACTGATTCGGGGTGCGTGTCGTGATTCGAGATTCGGTCGGACGAGTTAAACGCGGCGGCGGGCGGGTACACGGGCTCGCCGTGGCCGCCGCTGGAGCTCGACCCCGTGGGATGGGGACGGAAACTGTATCCATCGGGAGCGCCCAGGTCATCAGGTATGTCCATCAGACTAACAGAACATTTTGCAATTCTTATGAAGCAGAACCAAGTCATATTTAAAATACGCCGTAGCAGTTTAATTCTAAGAATGAGTGATAAATTAAAAATATATTTACATAAAAACATCGTAATTTACCATTTTAATTTTCATAAAAATATGCTACATTATTCTCAGGACGTTAAGTTAATAAATTTTATGATCGCACTAAAAATTTAAATACAAGTATGTATTCAAATTATTCTTAGTACGAATAAATGTTCATTTGTATCCAAGGAAGTAATTAACTGTGAATATCTTTATCAACGTAAACATAAAGGCTACGGACGGAGCGTCTACGGTCTACGGCGTAGCATAACAAATGAACTACGCTATTGTTATAATTTAATCTCATATCAGATTCAGCTGCAATGTTCTTGGTGTTTTGTAAAAGGTTTATGGATTTTATTACTTACGTGGTCTATGCTTATTTCAGATAAACTAGATTTTTTATTGAAATAAAATTCATCGTTATTTTAAAACAGAATTGTCAAAGTTAAGAAAGTTGTGTAAAGTTTATTTGAATGAATTTCATACATAAAGTAAAATAAATATTTCTTTGTAAAATAGTTTTACTCTGAATATAAATAATTCTATACCGTTATTATAATAGAACTAAAATATTATAGAAATATATTTGGAATAATATAATAAACTGAAGTACAAAAATTTTAATTAAGCTTATAGGGTATGCAACAAAATACAGCTTATACAAAATACTTTGTAAATAATACCAAAAATATATATAACGAAAACTAAACAGTACGACTTTCTATTTAAAAACTAACATTTGAAATAGTTTTTATTTCACTTTATTATAATTTATAAAATAAGAAAAGTTTTATCACACTTAATTTTTAAACTTAATTTTATAATTGATATTAATTTTATTATTTCAAATTATTTATCACTATTGTGTATTTGGTGTAGGCGGACTGATGTTCGGGCTGCACCATCAGGAGGCTGCGGGCGGCCTCCACGCACAGCCGCGAGGGCCCGTCACCTCACTCAAGGAGGAACCTCTCACCAGGGCCTGGATGACACCAAGCTCGTTAGTTGACAATACGAAGTAAGTCATAACGTCAGACCATTGCATATAGAAAGTATTTGTGCATAACTTCAAAAGGTAATCTGTGGCAAAAAAAAATGCCTTAGTTAACATATACCGGTCAATTTAACAGAAAACACAATTGTATAGACGCTTATCCACTGATAGAAAGAAAGAGATTTTTATTGCTGGGACAATTACAAGCTCAAATATAAACATAAGTAATAAATATAACAAAATAAAATATAAGTGTGTCTCAATAATGGGAATCATCATTAAGTTCCTTGCTGCATTACAGTCTAACCAATACTACAGTGATGATTTTCAATAAACGACCTAGGTCACACAGGTTTATAGCAATCTACTATAAGGGCTTTTTGTATTATCAAAGAATGAATAAGGATATTAAAAATATGTAGTAGGTAAAGGTAATGCAAAATTAATTAGTGTGAAAATAATTAATTATTTTAGTATGGTTTTCATTAATAAATGTTATCAATAAAATTACAGTTTTTTTTTATTAAATTGCATTAAAAAAGGGTGGTTCAGTGTTATAGTTTACGAAGAGATAATTCAAGAGTCTTAGATGTAGCAATATTTAATTACAAAATGTGTTACTTTTAACTATTATGTAATGATGATCAGTGGAAGGGATCCTGTAACAAAAGTTAAGCATGTAAACAAGTCAGACAATCCTATTATATAAATTTTCATACATTGAAATTAAACACAAATATTATCAACATATTTCTTCCATTATTTGCAAACAAGTGCAAACAAGGCCAAAATACGTTATATTTTCCAAAAACAACTGTTATTTTCTTTCCCAAATAAAACTGTATTTAGCTACATTAGATACACATGGCAAATCTTTGTTTACACGCTTTTGATAATCCCTTTAGTGGCAGAAAAGAGCAGCGCTAAATAATGTAAGCCGCCGAAATTGTATTAGAGTTTGGTGAAATGAACAAACCGAACGGTTGTACATTAAACAACAGAAACGGATTATGTTGGTGTGTTAGGGGTTCGATTTTAGGCGTTTATTGTAGGGAATTTCATATAGTTAATTAAATGTTAAAAATATAATAAATATTTAAATTATTTTTACATAATTGATATTTTTAAAACTGATAAGTTGTTCGTAGAATAGAATACGAAGAAATTGACTACAATAACTGTAACAAAAAAAAATCTTTCTTTTATATTCAACCAGGTTATAATTTATTGAATAGATAACATTTATCTGACCATTTGTAAAATAGGTCCTAAATGCTTTATTAATTTGGTGAAATATGCTATGTTGTACTTAATTTGTTTGGCCATTTTCTAGTTCATTGAAGTTAGGCAAGGTTAAAATAAACCATGACTCCCAACACGGAAGGCGATGATGCCTTACAATAAGTTCCCAATCCCAATACACACTCTCTAAAACTAATAAAATAAATGAATTTATAATAGAAAAATGAACTTATGAATTAATATTTAATTTCAAAATATCTTAAACCATTAAATTAAAATAAATAGAAAGCACAATTTGTAATCAAAAACAGAATTATTAAAAGTAAAATAGCACCTGCATATCGATACTTTAAGTTCAGCAGTGCACTACGCTGTCCAATCAGCGGCGGGCAAATTCTGTACGGCTATAATGAACCGAGCCGTAACAAGTATAAACGCAAAGGGCGATATAAATCATACGGGTTGTTCCGATCGGTGTTCGCGACTGTACTTTACAATATTGCTTCGAATCCTGTTGCGTATTAAGGGAATCGTGTTATTTTTTTGAATTTGGAATCATGTTAGGGTAATTTAACAAATTTTTTATAAAACTTTTGTCGTCGATGTTACAAAATGAGATAAAATAATGTTAAATATTTTTTTTTTATTTTGCATTTGAATTTTATTTTAATTTTCAACAAAAATACACAGATAATATAATAACCGCACATTTAAATAATAATAATTTGCACCCGTACAGACGGTCGGATATGACGTATTGACGCGTGCTCGAATTAGTGCACATTGTGTACACTCCCCATCTGTCGTGTTTTAGCTAAATGAGTTTAGTTAAAATGTTTACTTGGAAACTCAAGTGTTTGCGTAACAGACGCTAGATTTTGTTTGGAAAGAATTCTTGTTTTAGTTACAGTATCGTTTAATTATTTTGTATATTGCCTGGTTGGTAAGATCTTGTTGTCTTTAACGGGTTTTCAAAATATTTGGTTTTAAGGACCTAATGCTAACTAGTCACATGTAAATATCGCCGCTTCTCTCATAGATTTCAATCTTGATAATAAAATAAAACCTAGTATATTCTATATTAATTATAAACACTTAATTAAAATAATCAATAAACATGATTTTATGAAAAAAAAATAATTATACAAATTCCCCTAATATTTACCCATTTTACCCTTATTTCAATAAAAGCTGAACCAAATTGTACGAAATCAAGAGTGCGGGTGACAAATGTTGATAGATAACAGTCCGTCTACGATGACAGCTCCATTTATAAACGGCTTTAAATCATTAGCCGCGCCTCTGCGATTAGCCGGAACGTTTTTAATAAATTAAATTTCAGTACCAGTTAATGATGCCTATTAAATATGAATTTGTGTCGTTTGTTCAATCGGAATTGGTGCTTAAGATCTGTTTAATACGGACTATGATGGTTGTATATTTTTTGTGTCGTTGTTTTCAATAGGAATTGGTGCTTAAGATCTATTAAATACGAACTATGATGGTTGTATATATTTTTTAAATTTGAAATTAGATTATTATATTTTAATTACCTTGTATAAAACGTTCTAAATTTATTTTTTTTATTTGAATTAAACGCTTAATATCAAGCTGTGTTAGAAATTTCACAGAATTCCTAATCCATGTCATCCATCCGCTTTACCCGAAACAGGAAAAAAATCTTGCCGCACATTGACAAAGCGCTCGCGATCTGTAAGCGGAAAAAGCGCTGCAACCTAATCGCGTATACTTCGCTGAAACTGGTTGCGATAAATATAACAATGGAGTGTCGCGTGCGAGAGTATAAAATGGCAATCGCGAAACCAATTTGTTTACGCAAATTCTGCAGCAGGGAGAGATGAATGGGCGACCATAGCGTAATACGCTCCTGGCCGGGTAATGTCGTGCGCTACCGCTGGCTAATGTCGATATCGATATGTCGATACTTATGGAAATTTAATAAGCGGTATATTTTTTTCTGGTTTAATAAAAATAAATCCGGTGTACGTTTTGTACAATTTTAACAAAAACATCTTTAGTTTTGAGTTCTGTTTGCACTTAACAAACATATTAAATTAATAAAACGAGTAATATTACATAACTTTCAGAAAAAATATTATTGAAGAAATCATAACATTAGAACCCAGTTATGTGCGTACAAAAAAAATATGTTTTTTTAATTTATTTCCTGATTCTATATGGCGTCTTGGAACTTGTCTAACTCTTGCAGACTTACCGAGGTCATATTGAATTATATAAAAGGTGTATAATATTTACGTTTTTCCAACTGATATTTGCACATTACACCTAACCAGCATAATAAGTAAAGCTTTAGAAATAACTAGACGGTCACTCACATTTGAAATACCTACCACCTTGTAAATCATGATATATTATTAAGGGTCACTTTATATTATAACGGTGGAACATCTCTAACTTTTATTTTAAATAATCTTAGAGAAAAATGTTTGTCATAACCATTCACAAAGTATGTGCTCTAAAGAACAGAAAAGTACATCCAAGGTTTTGCAACAAATTTCAAATTTCGAACGCCTTTAGGCCACTCCTGCGACTGTGCCAACAGTAACATCTATATAAGCTAAATATGTGTAATAAGGTTTTCCAAGTTGGCAGAGTTATATTGTAGATATATTCGTGTTAAACGTGAATATGGAGGTTGCTTGATTTCTGTCTCCTAGAAAACCAATGTGAAGTAATAGCTTGGTGTTGCAGCGAAGATTCTGGTGGTTACTTTACCTTTCCATTGGGCGGAAGCATATAAATATGGTAGAATCTAATAATGTGCCAGTTAATGAACAGCAAAGATCACTTAACATAAGGTGACACATTTATTAGTTTGGTTCAGCATTTACTATAAATACACTTCATAAGTGTATCATTCTCCATATTACCCTATTTTCAATCATAACTGCAATATGTTCTAATGATGGCTAGCCTTTATATTTTACAATCGACAAATAGAAACAAAAAATTAGGCCAGCACTGGTCGGAAGCAAAATCAACGGAGCAACAGTGAGAAATGAGACCGAAGATTTGATGAACTGCACGCATTTGAAATGTTGTTCTATCGATGTATTTATTGCACACATTGACAACAACCCAGTGCTGTTGTGTCAAACAAAATTCAACCTTATTTTGAGCGGAGTAAGACTTAATCGTTAGAAATATTATATTTGTTGTAAATACCAAAATCAAGTCACCACATGTCGATATCGAGGCGTGTGGCAACATTTGTGTATCATCACTTCATTTATGTTATCGGTATTTTAGAATACCGCTTAGATTTATGCGTATTGAGTAAAGGGAGCTTTCGAAGCTCCTAGTAGATATAGCTAAAATTAAATATATTTTGTTATACGTCTTCTAATAAAAGTGACAAAATATTTTACGTAATAATGCGTGCAATCGTAAGAAGCCGACCATTAAAAGTGATGACAAATATATTTACAAATGGAATGCAAGGGTTGACAATAAACGTGCTTTCTTGCAAAATGTCTCAAGTGACGGTCACACCAGTAAATCGTTTTTAAAAAGATCATAATCCTTTTCTTTTGTCTTTTATGTTCGGTGGCTACACACAAAAGGCGACCTAATCGCTTTTGGTGGCAATATGTTCAATTCTTTTGACAAATAAAATTTACCAGTAACTGAAGTCATTATAATTTATGACTTCATTATTGGATTTGGTTATTATTCTGAGTTCACTATACCGGCCGATTTTTTATGATATTGTATGCTGTAACAGTAAACATAGTATTGGTCTTTTAATTTTTAAGTTAGTACTTAGGATATTAGGTTACATATTAATACTTATTAGTTCAAACCTTTCCATTAGTGATTAGGTCTTTAATAATTTACGAAATAGTTGCGATTTGTACACGATTTATAACAAAACTATTAATTAATTCATAATATTTATGATATTTTTATTATAAAGCACAGCATAATTCACGTTTTTAAAGTTATTTTCTATCACACAGTAGCGTGGGTGTCGGCCGGGCTCATTTCGAGAAGCAACCGCCGAGTAACCTGCGCAAGAGCAACTTCTTCCACTTCGTGGTTGCTTTGTATGACCGCGCCGGTCAACCGGTCGAAATCGAACGAACTGCCTTCATCGGATTCATTGAAAAAGATCAGGTAAAAAACAGTCTTGTTACAATATGTATAAAGTTTGTATTGTATGGTACTCTTGCTCGTCGAGAAAAGAAGCCGAAGTTATAACTATAGAACATAATAAAATATTACTGTTTTATTTTTTGTTGTTGTTATAATAAGATTATGTACATTAGACATTACTGTCGTGATTAAGGACCTGTTACTGCAAAACTTAAAGTTCATTTTTAAAAATATAATTTATTTATTTTTAAAACATTTTACTAACAGCCAAGATCCAAAGCGGTAAATGAATTTAAAATCGAAACTGCTTTCAATACATAGTTATTATTGTTGGTTTATCAATAAATCCTTTGGTGATGCGTATCTCGAATCAGAGGCGCTTCATCAATCAGGATATGGCTGACATGATGTCTATTGTGTGCACAATGCTTATATCCATAATGCGCGTGCGTTGGTGGCATGATTTAAAAACATTTATTACAAACGTGTTTACGTGAAGTTGTCAGGTTTGGGTGTAAAAAGATGCGTAAGTATTATTCGTTCGGAAACGAGGAATTTAAGTTTTTGAACGTCAACAAAATGTTTTTGCTTTTTTATTGCGTAACTAGCAAAGTATTGTAATAAAAATGATAGCAGCATATAGTTTTAAAATGTAATTTTAAGTAAATCTGTATCTTAGATAAACATATATCATTACTTGAAAGAATATACAATACGACTACTTTAAACAGTATTTTAATAAAAAATGCATCTCGATTGCTAACCTCCTTTTTTTGAAGTCGGTTAAACATAAACTCTTATGAAACAACCCCAATTACAACAATAGCAAAATAGTCCGATAAAATAAGTGAAATATAAAGAAACGCGCACACACAAGCACAAAATGGAGCGTCGTATAGCGTTCGCACGTCTTGTTTGTTGCCGCGGAGTGCTGTCGCGTTAATTATTCACATAGTAAACATTCATGCCCGCGTTTTTACGGCGCCTGTGTCGCACTCTTTATGATGTACTTTATGAACACCGCCTTTTGGATGTCCGATGAAATTTCACTTGCGTGGTAATTTGGTGCTAAGGTAAACGGTTTGGGCAATCAGTTTTGTGTAACTAGAGATAGCTGGTAGAGGGATAGCTGGGCGATTCTCGTTTCGGAGACCAAGACCCACTTTGGGTCGCTGAGTTGAGCAGTTTTATGTGATTTTATGAGGTTTTAGTGTAGAATTGTTTATGCTTTAGAAGTCATAATACTAACACGTAGTCATTCCATTTCATCCCAATGCTACAGTTTACCAATCGTATATTTATCATTGAATGTAGTATGGTGAGACTATTCCGTCATTGTGGTATAAATTTCAGTAACAGACAACTCAGCTCTACTTTTTCGGATTGAAAATCTTATGTATTAAATTCGAAGAAAATCTTATATATTAAATTCGGATAAGCCCGACCTAGGATTCAAACTCAGAACCTCAGACTCACAGTCCAAGTACGCTTCGATTACTTATGCAGTTATAGTTTGCTTTATATTGACATTTGAGAGTATGAATAGTGAGTACAAGATCATTTTAAAAGTAATCTCATCCATCAACAATACTGAGCTCGTACCTAACTTGATGATGTAAAAGAGAAGTTTTAAAATAGTTTATTTTTAGTAGTTTATTTGCAGTAAGATTACATTAAATTACACTATAATAAATAATATCATAAGGATCATTACTGAGTAACAAAATTACCAGGGGTCTCCAGCTAGGCGAGGCCTGTATTTTAGGAGACTAATATTAGAGAACATACTGTAATAATAATAGGAAAGTTCAATATGATTAGTGTACAAAAAAGTATTTACTAATAAAATATAAATAAATAAAATGATCATTAGCCTCTTCAGTACAATACTTTTTTTATAATTGATCAGCTCATGATAGACTCGGTAGTCTATACTTTGCAACCAACTACTTAGTTATTTTGAGCTTATACTATGAACAGTTCTTGTTTGAACATAAATTACCAACCTTGTTATATATCAAGGGGTATGCATACAATTGGTACGTTTTTTTTAAAAAATACAATACATATAATAATCTAAGACTATATTTCGTAAGATTTAAGTTCTATATTCACAAAATAATATACTTTAAAAGTATCAGGTATCCTATAAATGTTCTGAAATTCGCTAGCACATAGTAAAACTCTATGCAATATATGAAAAAAAACGAAGTGATATAGATAGCTATACAAACTATTTGTTTCAGGAACCTGAAGGTCAGAAGACAAACAACGGCATCCAATATAGACTGCAATTACTTTATGCAAATGGTGAGTTCGTTCAATTTGTTTCTTTGTTTTAATTGACTTCCTATTGGTATAGCTTAGTAATGGCTTTGGCGACCTACACTTGACTGGAAGTTAACATATTATTAACGATCATGGCCTATATTCAATAGAATATTATAAGTTTAATTATAATTGAATAATAAAAATGTTTAATGATTATTTATGTTTATGCGTATGTTAGACGTTCAAACAAAAGTATTTACAGACATTATTGCGGTTATTTATATTGTTATTTTCTCCTGACATTTCGAAGTCTTTGTAGCCTTCATCGTCATGAGGCGGACAAAAAAATAATAATATAAATAAGCGCGATAAAATCCGTAAACAGTTTTATTTCAATAAAAATATTTTTTAATGATCATAGACACATTTTTGCTATGTTTTAATTATTTTGTTTGCTTAGAAAAACACACTGATTTATCATTGATATATTAGATATCTTGTTTGATGAGGTTGATGAACGCTAATTGTTTTAAAAAAAAGGTCCTGGCTGGCATTTTTTTTGCAACGATAGTCAATTAATCAAAGAATTGTTTTATCCTGTGTATTTGTTTGTGAGACTTGAAAATACATTAAAGACTTAATGTTTTTATCATACATACATATTCCAACTCAAGTCAAAGTCATCGATCTCCCTCCAACCACTTAAATTTATGTTTCGATACAGTTTATTGCACATCAAATCATTAACCTTATAAACACACAAAGTCAACCTAACAATCAACCTTTACTAAAGGCAGTCCAAACTAAAAAAATATTTTTGCGTTGGATAGCCCTTTGTTCATGGAGTGCTATAGGCTATATATCATCACACTATACCCAATAGGAGCGGAGCAGTAATGGCTAATCTCTGGAACTACCGGTCCAAACTGAAAAATTCTTTTTGCGTTGGATAGCCCTTTATTCGTGGATTGCTATAGGCTATATATTATCACGCTATACGCAATAGGAACGGAGCAGTAATGGCTAATATCTGGAACTACCGGTCCAAACTGAAAAATTCTTTTTGCGTTGGATAGCCCTTTATTCGTGGATTGCTATAGGCTATATATCATCACGCTATACGCAATAGGAACGGAGCAGTAATGGCTAATATCTGGAACTACCGGTCCAAATTGAAAAATTCTTTTTGCGTTGGATAGCCCTTTGTTCGTGGAGTGCTCTAAGTTATATATCATCACGCTATGACCAATAGGAGCGGAGCAGTAATGGCTAATCTCAGGAACTACCAGTTTGAACTGAAAAATTCGTTGTGTTGGATAGCCCTTTATTTGTGGGGTCCTATAGGCTGTATATCATCACGCTATGACCAATAGGAGCGGAGCAGTAATGAAAAATGTTGCAAATACGGGGACAATTTATTAGTTTTGAGAGCTTCTGTTGCGTGCGCTGCGTAAACGGTTAAAGTTATGCAACAATGATGTATGACTGGATTATCCCTCTTTAAAAGTTCTAAAAAAATATATTATAAAACAAAGTCCGCCGCTGCATCCGTCTGCCTGAACGTCTTAAACTCAAAAACTACCCAACGTATTAAGATAAAATTTGGTATGGAGACAGTTTGAAACCCTGGGAAGAACATAGGCTCCCGGAAAACTACTACTTTTATAATGGAAAACTTTAGCCTGAAAACCTTTATAACGCGGGCGGAGCCGCGAGCAAAAGCTAGTCCTAAATAAAATAATAATAAATACGCTTTTATATTATCTATCGCCTTCAGATTGTTAATGTGAATCTTCACAGAACGGATATCAGTCGCTTGCTCTTTCTATCTCAAGGTTATTATTCATAATTTTATAATATTATGCAACAGGCACGAGTTTTTTTTGCTTTGTAGTAATGTACCCCAAAATTTTGATTTCCTAAAAAGGCGAAGATATGTAAAGATTAACTTCTTAGAAATGATTTATTACTTTATTATTGTTGTATTATAATAATTAGTACTATATAAAAACGTTTTAAAGCTTTTATTATTTTATTAGCCATGGTATGTAAATGTGTTCTTATACAAATGTAACCCTATTAAATATATACATTTTGATCTTTTCACATGTTATTTAATTTTCTGTTCCATACAGTCTCCATTTTTTTTTTGTAACACAAATAAAACATATTTAATTAATTTTATTCAATATAATTTCATTTGCTTATTTAAATATGGAAGATATTTTATCTATTTTTTTTTATTTCCAATTTTTTCTTTCTTTCGAATATATATACATAGCGGCTAATATACTATTATCAACTTACATCTCAGGATGCCGAGCGTAATGAATAAACAGGCAATACTTTGTAATTTAAAGTTCTGTATGTTGCAGGTTGGTATTGTTTATAGGCGGTCGGTTTAGTTACATCCCGAAATGTCTCTAGAACAAGTTAGGTCTATCAATAATTCGTCATATTAGATTCTATTTTGGTAATTAACCTTTGACAACTTTAAATACTTCCTATTAGATACGCTAAATTATAGTGACATTTAAATGGATGCAGACGGAATCCATATAACACCAAATAAAAGCGACATCGATGCTGATTGATGTTCCAACTTATTATTATTGTTTTGGCTGTGTAGCTTTGAAAAAATCATAAATTTAATTAAAAAGGTTTACATAAATTAAAAATAAATACTTTAGAATCGTTTTATTAATAGACACATAATGAAGGTAAATCTCATACACAAGATAATAACAATAACAAAAGTTACATAGTTTATGATATTCTATTTTTTCCAGCCGGAGCTAACGTGTGGTACAGAAGAGTATGAGGAATAATCATAATGTCCCCCGTGGTAAGGAACACTAGCACCATGGGCCCATTGTTGGCCACCATATGCTACACCGTGTGAAGGAACTGCGTACGAAAATTGGGCTTTCAAAGGAGCTTGTTGAATAGAATATGAAGGGGAACTATAGGAAACCACTGATGGAGCTACGGAATAAGATAATGCGGAACTACTACCGTATCCCAGTGTGCTGCTTACCAAGGGGGCTGGGGTTGAGGATGGATACGAAACATAATTCTGACCAGAATATGTTGAATACGACGTTGGGCTGACAGTATACGATACAGGTGCAGAATGGAAATGAGACTGAGGTTGGCTATACGAAGATCCGTGGGAGTAAGAATACGACTGAGAAGGATAAGACGCTACGTGGCTCACAGGGTTAGAGGCAATACTATAACTGTATCTAGGTGCGAAAGTAGACTTGGTATACGACGCTACAGAAGGATAAGATTTAAAATTACTGGAGTGGGACTGGTAACTAACTGGAGTTGTTGAATAAACTGGAGCTACTGTAGTATACTGTGGTGAAGAGTGATACGTAGAATGGCTGGCATGCACTGGAACATATGTTGAATGAGCGCTAGAGTGTTTGTCGTAGTAGCTGCCGATCTTCACTTCGGAGCTGGCAGATGCAGGCAGGTACGTGTTGGCGATGTGGCTTGAATGGGCTGGAACTGCATAGCTCGAGATTACTGGTTGAGACGCAAGCGCTAGTTCAGCACTACTTAGAGGTGTTGGCGTGGTGATTTCTATTTCGTGGCTTATTACCACAACTGTAGCGCAAAACAATATCACCGCCTAGAAAAAAATATGTTTATTAATATAATGCATAAAATATTATATACAAATATTATCTTAATGTAATTTAAATGAAACAGTATACCTTCGTGTACATATTTCAGCCGTTCCGATGACAATTTAATTTAAAAAATAATTTGCATCTTCTTTTATAGCTCATGGGTCAAACTGGTATTTAATCATCTGTGTGGATTCATGCAAATGGAAACTTACTGACTCACTGCGAATTGACCTTATAAGCTTCGAATTAAGATTTAAATATCTGCAGATACAAGTTTGTCAATCGACTTGTGTTTAGCATGATAACAATACTACGGTAACCTTATGACATTAATTCAAACTATTGTATAGGTCATAGGAAAATTAATGGTAAGAAATGACGGGTCATATCACGAAACATGAATAATATCATCATTTAATGCAAAAAATATAACATAATTTACTAAAAATGGAGAAATTATGGAACATTACATAAAAAAATGTTTTGGTAATGAGTTTTTCATATTATATAGTGAACAGATTGTAATTAAATTTCTTAATGAGTTTAAAAAATATGAATTTATCTAGAGATTCTAGTCATATGAATATTATGATCAAAAACAATTCCCCAGTTTCTCAATTAGGTCATCTAGTCAATTTTATGACAATCTCTTTTTATGGAGTAACTAAGGTAATAGTAGGTGAAAACCAAACAAATTAAATATAATAAAGAAGCCCTTTATTTCCTGATACAACTTACATAAAATTGATGCCAACTTTATAATACTTAGAAGCGGCGATAGCCAAGTTGGGTGTGAAACGGACGGCCAAGACGAATGTCCGCAGGTTCAAATCCCAAAGGGCACACACCTCTGACTTTTCTAAAAGTCATGTGTGTATTTTTTCTGAATTTATCGTTCGCCTTAACGGTGAAGGAAAACATCGTGAGGAAACCTGCACATCTGAGAAGTTCTCTATACGAATTCCGAAGGTGTGTGAGGTCTACCAATCCTCACTAGGCCAGCGTGGTGGTCTAAGGCCTAATCCCTCTTAGTAATAGAGGAGGCCCGTGCTCAGCAGTGGGCAAGTATATAATACAGGGCTGATATATTATATTATTTATTATTTATAATACTAAATAAATCCTCAAGCTATAATATCAAAAACCCCTCTCAGGTGAGACTTCCTCCAAGGATTGCCCTTCTCTATCCTGCGGTATTTGGTGCCATTCTGGACTTGCAATTTTTTTTTTTACCTTTAAATAAGTAACGCTAAAATTTCAATGATCACAAACTTCCATATCACTTGTTAGTCGATACCGTGAAGCTTATTGGGCTATATCCCTCTAGTATGTTGCCATGTGGTGTCTATAGCATCTGTGATCTTGGTGTTGAAAATACCTATTTCTTACAAGTACTAATGTGTACTATGTGTATGTACTAATGGTGATGAGTTATATAATTCTTCTAATATAAAATACAATAATAATATATTTCGCGTTGAATAAATTATTTAAGCCTCCACCCGATAATAGGGGACCGGCCTATGCTTGATTTTGTACATTATTCTATATGTAATGGTTAATAATACGAAAAAGAAGCACGTCTGCGAAAACAGCATAACAATTGGTTAAAAAATAAGCGAGTTATTCATATTTAAAATATTGTACAAGCAGAAGTGGGCGCGATGTGGGGATATCGCTTCATCTCTTTTTTTCGCACGCGTCGTAATTCCCGATGACGTTACATGTAGATGTTTCGTCTCTTTTCTGTTTATTGTTAATTACCCCTTCCACCGAAATTCAAAGACTTATAACTTGTTGATTTTTTACCGGATTTTAATAATTCCTTCTGTGTTATAATTTATAATATGTAAATATTTGATAATAGTAAAGAACAAAAATGAGTCCGGTACCCTATTGCTGTTACAGCTAAAAATTTTGACTCGATTATCAATAATTTACAACTGTGATAACATGGGCATAGCCAGGTTTCAAATCCAGCGGGGAAGGAGAGGACTTAAATTTAACCTTTTTATGATGAGGGTCTTATGATTCTTCTGGAAAGATGTAAATCCATGAGTGGTTGATATTTCTCATAAACCGGTAATTCGAATATGACTTTTCTATAAAACTTACTACTATTCTAAATGCGAATGTTTGACGGTTTGTTGAAGGAAAAGGCGGAAACCGCAGAACGGATTTGGATAAAATTTGTCACGGATGAACCATGTTTTGGATTAATATAATTAAGCTACTACTTATATCGGTTATTAAATATTAATTTTGTTTTTTGTACACGATTACGGCAGTCACCCCACTGCACTTGATAGTAAGAGTGGGGTCTAATAGAATGTCGACTAACGAGAGATGATTACCCTTCGGCAGTCGACACAATTATGCCGGCCTGTTGAAACCGGATATACAGGCTGATCCCGGAACACGACACACTTACGGGGGCCAATATGGTGGATTTTAACAACTTGTGTAGCGGGTACCTACGCTATCCGAAAAAATCATATTTAAAAATGTTTTTAGGGACTTTTTTGCTTCACACGGACGGAGCTACTAATAACATCTGTTTAATAATAATATTTTTAATGTAAAAGAGCTTGTAATTATTAAATGTTTAACGTTGAAAGTCCATTGTTTCAAACGTCAGATAAATCTTATCCGCGAAATATGATTTATGATATCCTGGGGCCTTATTCTCTATGACTGTGTAAGCTACAATACGGTAAATGCGACCGTGGTTACGTTATCTTCGTGAAATTAGCGTGGAATGGTATTCAGTATGCCATTTTCTTTTGTCTCAAACTCAGAGTCTTAAACGCGATGCGGTACGTTTCGTGTTTGTTACCCAACGTCAAAATAACGTGTGGTATAGATAATAAGGCTTCTGGTTGAATATGAAAGTGAGACTCTTGGTTATCAATTTTATCATTGGAACTGTCACATTTAATTAAGTGGTTTTTCAATTGTCAGTTACCCATTATATAAATTATAACCTGACTAAATATAAAACTAAGACAATTGAACAACTTTATTCATACAGCTGTAATTTTAATATGTTCGTATTGCATTTGACTTTACGAATATTTTATCTGATAACTAAAAAAATATTATCGACTGCAGTACTGAGGGCTTGGGTTCAAATCCTGGATCGGTTAAAGTAATATTGGGTTTTTCTACTCAATCCGGAGTCTGGAATTTGTACCCGATATGGCGATAGGCTCGCTCCCTACCACATCATGGGACGGAACACACTTGGCGAAAAGTGGGTGCCCTGGTTGTGCCTCTGCCTCTCATACCCCTTCGGGGATAAATGCGTGATTTTGTGTGTGAGCGATTTCTTTAATTTATAACCCGAACGAAACCGCGACGTATCCCAAGTATATTTATAATATCCGCATCAGATGCTCATTAATTTTACATAATATGATAGGTCAGTTTTGTTTTTTCAATATTCATTGCATTCCCAAGTTGGTTATGACACGCATTTGCATTTAAAGTAGATACTCTTATACCTAAAACGCATTTAAATTTATTTATAGAAAGTTTTAAAACTGTTTATAATTTAATATCTTGTAGTTTATTTGAATATCTAATAAAGATTTTATTCCTTTGCTGCCATAATTATTCTACTTTGTTTTTATAGTGCTTGATAGCCTAGTTGGGAATGCAACGCACTGTTGAGCCGAAGGTCTACAGCTTCAAACCCAACACGAAAATGTTTGCTTTTAGAAGTTAAATGTGTATTATGTACCAATAATGTTTCGCCTTGAGGGCGAAGGAAAACATCATGAGGAAACCTCCATACTTGAGAACTCTCCATAAGAATTTCGGTAGTATGTTAAGTCTGGCAACCCGCCTAAAGCCAGCGTGGTGAACTAAAGACTAAACCCTCTCATTAGTAGAGAAGCCCATGCTTAACAGTGGGCAGTATATAATACAGGTCTGGTATTATGCAATTACGTTGTATCTTTTCTGCAGAAAATCACGGCACAAAGGCCAGTCCTTGAGGCAACTCCTTGAGGGTTGCATGAAAGTATGAATTAAACACAATGATACTCTTGTTGGGATGTGTAGACCTTGCAGGTTCTTTGTCTTACGTTGTCAAAAAACAGCAAAAAACATCATCCGCAAGGTGAAAAAACTATTGCTAAGATGATTGCTATAGACTAAGTATGGAATGATACATAGTCTATAGATGGGATCTAGATGGACCGGTCGCTGGGGTATCGATTGAGAGAACGGTATGCCTGCTAAGTTAAATGGCTCAACTGCCCGTCACTAGATGAACATTGAACATATCAAACATAACGTATGCGAAGGATGCAACATGCGTTCTTGACCAGGTTTCCTCGCTGTGATACAGATTGAGCACTTCGACCCTGGTTCTTAGCTCTGGTGACTTCTACTCCTAGCCGACTAGTTAAGGTAAGCCAAAGGAGATTTCATTTAGGCACACGGAATCAGGGAAGGCGACCTCGCCACTCACAGTTGCCTTACCATAAAACCACCTCTGCAGGATTATTATTATTATAAACACTCAAACTTTCAATAAATCTCTAATACGATATAAAATTCCCTTCCCTTTCCTGAAAATTTGGCCCGAGATTAATCATATTACTTGAAGAAAGAATCAGACAAAAGACGTGACCATCTATCGATCACCGAATTCTCAATACGTGATGGAAATCCGCTATACTATGCTGGTCATTCTGACTAGTCTCGCCCCTTTTACAACCAGTCTACTTATATCCCGAAGGTAATATGCAAATAGTGAATGCCGTGTCAAGAAAATTTCTCAGTTATCAGGTGTAGAGTATTCAACTTGATATGGCAGGATTAGACAAAAATCGAAATATTTAAAATACAAAACCTTTTAGATCAAAGCGACTATTCGTCGTTCAGAAAATGGGTTCAGTATTGATAATTCCAAAATGGCGGACAAAAACATCATAATTATGTCAAAAATATTAACTGTTTTATACATTAACTAGCTTTTGCTCGCGGCTCCGCCCGCGTTATAAGGTTTTTCAGGCTAAAGTTTTCCGTTATAAAAATAGTAGTTTCCCGGGAGCCTATGTTCTTCCCAGGGTCTCAAACTGTCTCCATACCAAATTTCATCTTAATACGTTGGGTAGTTTTTGAGTTTAACACGTTAAGGCAGACAGATGCAGCGGGGGACTTTGTTATATTATTTAGAACTTTTTTAAGTGAAACAATCCCGTCATACATCATTGTTGCATAACTTTAACCGTTTACGCAGCGCAGGCAACGGAAGCTCTCAAAACTCATAATTTTCCCCGTTTTTGCAACATGTTTCATTACTGCTCCGCTCCTATTGGTCATAGCATGATGGTATATAGCCTATAGCACTCCAGGAACAAAGGGCTATCCAACACAAAAAGATTTTTTCAGTTCAAACCGGTAGTTCTTGAGATTAGCCATTACTGCTCCGCTCCTATTAGTGATAGCGTGATGATATATAGCTTATAGCGATCCACAAATAAAGGGCTATCCAACACAAAACGAATTTTTCAGTTGAAACCGGTAGTTCCTGAGATTAGCCATTACTGCTCCGCTCCTATTGGTCATAGCGTGATGATATATAACTTTGAGCACTCCACAAACAAAGGACTATTCAACACAAAAATATTTTTCAGTTCGAATCGGTAGTTCCTGAGATTAGCCAATACTGCTCCGCTCCTATTGAATATAGCGTGATGATATATAGCCTATAGCTCTCCACGAACAAAGGGCTATCCAACGCAAAAAGAACTTTTCAGTTTGGACCAGTAGTTCCTGAGATTAGCCATTACTGCCCCGCTCCTATTGGGTATAGCGTGATGATATATATCCTATAGCACTCCACGAACAAAGGGCTATCCAACGCAAAAAGAATTTTTCAGTTTGGACCGGTAGTTCCTGAGATTAGCCATTACTGCCCCGCTCCTTTTGGGTATAGCGTGATGATATATAGCCTATAGCACTCCACGAACAAAGGGCTATCCAACGCAAAAAGAATTTTTCAGTTTGGACCGGTAGTTCCTGAGATTAGCCATTACTGCCCCGCTCCTATTGGGTATAGCGTGATGATATATAGCCTATAGCACTCCACGAACAAAGGGCTATCCAACGTAAAAAGAATTTTTCGGTTTGGACCGGTAGTTCCTGAGATTAGCGCGTTCAAACAAACAAACAAACAAACAAACAAACTCTTCAGCTTTATATAATAGTATAGATACATATGTACAACAAAAAAAAAAAAAATACTTTATTTATCACGTAGGCGAACAAAGTTGCACTTATGATACGTCAAAACAAAGAATAAGAATAATTATTATTTCTAAACAACTATTAAAATCACTTATATAACTATGGAGATTTTAAATTAGGGATAAAGTTTATACAAAAGACTAGGTACAAACCGAAGTAACCAGCTCGGGCTGGCAAGTAGGGGGAAAATAGAAGGGTAACGCGTCGCGATCCTCACCGGTGAGGACATGAGCCCTAGCCTAGCTAACCTACCAGCCTTTCACTAGCTACCTAAGTGATGACTACCCGAAGAAGAAAGGCAGAAAGAAACTCCGGGCTTTCTTTTTGTCATCAATTGTTCAGTACTTCTTTTGTATTTTTTCCAAGTCTTTCTTGTACATAGTCACAATAGTTATATAAGCTAATGCACGCACATCACCGTTAACATGGGATAAGATGAAATCCAATCGACTAAACCTGGAGCGGCATAAAATAAAATTAGCGATAGCAAATAAAAGAGAACATAGATTCATACTTAAATAACGGCGTACAGCGTGCATTCGCCTACATTTACAATCATAGTTTTCAATCATGAGAAAAGAAAAAAAAATAGTGATATTGAACAGGCAAACACAACATGATCGGGTGGTCGTCTTTCAAAAATTACATTTCATTAAGATATGATATGATATACGTACAACGTACTTTTATATATGTATTTTCGATTGCTCTCTTTTGACTCGATGTATCACTGACAGAATAGTTATGACCTATATTTTGTTTTTTAACTACAACTGCTAAAAATCTATTAGGTAAACTACCTTGTAAAAGTGACTTGTAATAAGTACATTAAGTTTACAATGTATAAAGAATAATGAACTCTCAATTGATATAATTATAATCTGACTTCATTTATACGTAACTTAAAAACTTAAACTTCAGTGATGAAAAACTTTCAAATGGGTGTAATAAATAGGGTCAACATACAATTGAAAACATGGAATATTTACGTAAATGTTCTTTATTTTATTGGTCTATTTACAACATTAAATATGTATTCGTATACGTGGATTCAGTCTACCAACCGTGCGCGGCACCGTGACCGCCGTAGGCAACGTGAGCTACAGCGGGAGCGGCGGAGTACGCCACAGATGTCTTCAGGACAGGGGCGGCAGCAGCGTAACTAGCGTAGGCAGGGGCGGCGTATGCGGCGATCGCGGGAGCAGCGTAGCTCTTAGCAATGACGGGACCAGCGGCGTAGGTGGCGACAGCGGGAGCGGCGTAAGAAGCTACTGCGGGCGCGGAGTACGCGGCGTACGCAGGTGCCCCGTGAGAGGTGCGGCTTGAGTAGGACGACACGGAGGAAACGGCGGGGGCAGCGTAAGATGCCACAGCAGGAGCGGCGTAAGAGGCTATGGCAGGTGCTGCGTAAGACGCTACGGCAGGAGCGGCGTAATGCGCTACAGCAGGAGCGGCATAAGACGCTACGGCAGGAGCAGCATATGATGCTACAGCGGGAGCAGCATAGGCAGCCACAGCAGGGGCGGCGATGGCCTTGGCGACGACGGGAGCAGCGGCGTATGTGGCGACGGGGCTGGCGTGAGCGGTGTGGGTCGAGTAAGAGGAGACCGATGACACGGCGGGGGCGGCGATGGCGTGGCTGGTGTAGGCCAAAGGAGCAGCTCCCAACAAACCACCCGCATGGGCGATACCCACGGCGCACAGAGCGACGATCAACTGCAAATTCACAATTAAAATAATTAATACACTACACCACAATTATATTTTATGGACAAGAAAAGTATATAAGTGACATTTTGAAGTAACAATTTAAGGCGCTTGTATAAATTCCTGGATTGTAATCGGTTCAACTACTAGGTAAGGCCCATAGAAACCCATTCGCACTGAACTTATTACGTCAGACAGTCCAATATTTTAGTACAGTAATAAACACCATAACACACCTTGGCGTACATGTTTAGGCTGTTGATGTTGGCAACTGAATAATTTCGTCAAGGAGTGCTTCGGTATTTATACCACTGGACCGAGTCTATGTTGATCAATCCACTTTCATTGTCAAGTGAATTGAACTTTATTTAGTCTGGCGTTCCTTCCTACTGCACATATTTTAGTTTATGTAAATCGAACATAATTACAGGCCATAGCTTATCGTAAAATATTAAGGGCCTATTTCTTCACGTCAGACTAAGATTTTTTTTTATTAAACAAAATCAAATTGAAAAGTCAGATTATAATCAATTTGTGTGCACCCAAAAATGTTAAATTTAATACGAACTTTTACTCTCTAATGTGTTAATTGTGGTTTAACGTGTACCTAATCATTGCGAAACAGGCCCTAAGACTTGTTAATAGCGACTACATTAAATTAATCTAGAAATGAATGAATTAGACTTGTATATTTTTCCTTGGCATCTACTGGGAGGAACACGTTTCGTTTCCTGCAACAAATTGATACTGGTAGCACTATAAATTCCAATGGTTTAAGGTTTGGCAGATAAACTACTAATTTTGTTTATTATTGCACATTATATTGCACTACTTTATTTAATGAAGGTGTCTTTAAATGAAATAAAAACAGGATTCATATTTATAGCGATAATTTATAATTATGGGGTGATAATATAATGTATATAGTCATTCTTATTTACTTTAAAAAAAAGATGATAAAAATATCATAATCTTTGTTGATCAATCACTAGTTTCTTTTTCAAGGGATTTCCTAAACAATGTAAGTAGGATGTGATTTAGGCACTATGGTTCATAAATACCAATTACGACATAAATAATACAATAGGTTATTAAATGACTTCAAAAAGGTGATTACCAATTTGGCTGAATATATTTTTTTCATTCAATTTGTTTAATATGAAATATATCGTATCTAATTTAGAAACAGTAAAACCAATATTTACTTGATGAAACCTTTTTCGGAAACAAAAGTCTTTCAAAGTTCCATCGCAATGTGTATTTCAATCGTCAAGCAACATGGGGCACTATTCTGTTCCAGTTCGAAAGATTTTAGCGAGTGTCATTAACTGGCTTTTTGTTAACATCTTATATCTCACGGTAAAGAATGCAACGTAATGCCGCGCATTGCTATGTATTATTTGTGCTATCTATTGTTTGTGTGTGTGTTATGTATTATTTGTGTTCGATTGATCCATGTATATCTTTTATAAATAAAAACAATCAAGTTCTACGTGGTGCGATCACGAGAGTGGTTTGCTCAAGTCAATATTCGAGGAAAAAAGTTGTTTTTCAGATTCCGTACTTCAAATAGGAACCTTTATAGCATCACTTTATTGTCCGTCTGTCCGTCTTTCAAGATCTTTTTTGAGATACGCATTATAATTTATATTAGTACGCATCATATCTCGAAGGAATCAAGTTAAAATTTATATCAAATACTCGGGTCTTTCTGCTGTAAAAAAAAATCAAACCTGAAGTCAACGCGATCAAAAGATACGACCGTTACCTAATGTCGCATATTTTGCGATTTCACAAGAGAATCATACCGTATTGGGTATTTCTCAGTAATATTTTAAGTTACATGTAAAGGAGAAATCTTAAAACCGTGTATATGTAACATTAATAACAAAAATAAGTAAATTTGTACGGCACCCTCGTTGCGCGAGTCCAAATCGCACTTCGGTTATTCTTAATCTTAATAATTATGTACATGCTTTCAAATTTTAACTGTTATACCATGTCAAAGAAATTTTAAGAATACTTTCAACAATATAACTATAGTGTTAACGGGGATATTTTTTACATATTTTACAGATGTACCATGTTTTTTATTCAATCCCACCAGAATATTTCCTATAGTTATAACGGAATTACTTTACTAAGCCCATATTTATTCTTATACAGCTGCCAACCTGCATAAACAAATCGCTCAATTGAAAGAGTTATGCTATCCCACAATATACCATCTGCTAATATTTCAGATGTCAAAGTTTTATATCTATGTCACATCCATACCAGACCGGTATCATTGTTATATAATACTCTTACTAAAGTTGGCGATTTACCGCCACTTTAATAAAAGATCCCAATCGAATTTTCGATCTGTCTTAAAAATGAACCAATCAGAATAAAGTATTTTTGACATACCTACAAATGAGTTATATTGATTGGTTAATTCTCGGAATCGGATTGGAGATTGAGATTAAGATCGCTAGTTCAAAACTGCTGTTAGCAATATTTTGAAAAAAAAAATCCGTAACAGTACGTCTAATCCTCTCTGTACTCATTAGAACTGTTCTCTTTTATATGTATGAAATCGATTTGCGTGTTTAAAAAAACAAAACCAACCAAACACAAATCACGCTTTTATCCGAGCAGAAAGGCCCAATAGTACTTTTCTCGACCCGGCTTTCGAAGCCGGTACCTCAGATCGAGTTTGTACCTACCGTGCACACAACACAACTACGCAACCGATCCAGCTATGTAATTAAAACTTTCTTTATTCGGATGAATCCTAAGCAGAGGCGGCTTAACCTATAGTGCAGGGTGTGCGCTGCACACGGGCGCAGTGTGTTAGGGGTCGCCGATTGCCGCTCGCGACACTTTTTTTTTTCTGGAACGCAACTACCTTCACTGCATATTTAAAACCCAAGATAGATGTACAGGTCAACCGTCTGGGTACGGGGATGATATTACGCGTAGCAGACAGATTCACCGCTCGATCGACGACCATGATCTTCGTTTTTGACCTGAAGGCAGTGTCATCGGCGTAATGGAGATTTGATATACGTGTACCACCCACATGAAATGAATAAAAACAACCCAAATACTTTTCAATTATTTAAGATTGCACTCGCCATATTACAACCGCAGAATAAATATTGGTTGTCGTACGGTACGTTCTTTTAAATGCAAGCAACAATTTAATTGACAGATTTGGGTAGGTTGCTCTGTCGCCATTTACATATTGCTTCCCGATATGATTAAATATGAAACTATAACTGTAAGCACCTATTCTATTTTGACCGCGCGTCTCCTAGGGGCGCCAAGGAATTAATTGCGCACGGGCGGCACATGGGCTAAATACGCCTGTGATCCTAAGACGAGCAAACCGCTCTTCGCATGGTAAGCACTGCCTATAAATAGTGACAATACAAACCAAAAGTTTAAATAACACTAAAGGTTATGCGCTAATCGAACGCCACGCCGAAAACAAGAACAAACTTTATTCACCTCTTAACCTACCCACATTATATTTACATTTTACAAACACACTACTACTTTGCACAACACTGCACGTCACCCCGAGATATGTAATGACGAGTCATTGTGTTTTTTCAGAAGATCAATTTTTCCCTTTTTTTACATCAATATAGAAACCATAATCTAGAATAAGGTTCGAGCAACCTTTTAAATTGGATTTTTCGTTTTAGTGATCTCGAAGGGTGACCAAAAATGAGTAATCATCATGAAATACTTACACGTAAAAGAAGTCGTCATGTGTATGGCAACCGATCCCTCGAGGGTTTCACTACAAACCCAGGTACATATAAAATATTTTGTTACTTTGTCAGCCGGCTTGATGATAAATATTGCGAGCGATAAGTCGCTCTTCTTGATCCAACTACTATCACAATTATTTAACAGTAACGCCGCGCCCTTTCTATTTCCGAAGTGTAAATTCAAATAATATAATTTTATTTTGTTAGTGTGGATAACCATCATACGAGTCACAAAAAAGCTGCCTATAGTGAGGCGCTTTTAAACACCGCATCCCAAGGTTAACTAGTATATCCCGTAAGCTAGACCGGCTTAGGTGACTATTGAGAGACTAAAATTGTATCCAAAACGAGATCTAAGCCAGTGTTCTCAGTGATAACTCTCACAGTTTATCTGCGTGATAATTATAAATAAGGTAATTACTTTAAATTAAGGTGATAAGGTAATTAAAACATTGAATAGATAAAAATATATCATTTATTCATTTGGTCTAGTTACAATATTAACTATAACATCTATTCAGTCTACCAACCGTAAGTGGCACCGTGACCGCTGTATGAAATATGAGATACAGCGGGAGCAGCAGAGTACGCCACAGCTGACTTCAGGACGCGGCAGCGGCGTATGAGGTGTAGGCAGGGGCGGCGTATGCCTTAGCTACCAAAGGAGCGGCAGCGTATGTGGAGTAGGCGGGGGCAGCGTAACTCTTGGCGAAGATGGGGCCGGCAGCATAGCTTGTGATGGCTGGTGTAGCATAGCTCTTAGCGATGACGGGAGCAGCGGCATAGGAAGAGATGACTGGAGCAGCATAGCTCTTGGCGTAGATAGGACCGGCAGCGTATGTAGAGATGGCTGGGGTAGCGTAGCTCTTGGCGTAGAGAGAACCAGCGGCGTAACCAGAAATTGCAGGAGCGGCGTAGCTCTTAGCGATCACTGGGCCAGCAGAGTAGGCGGCGACCGCGGGAGCGGAGTATGCAGCATACGCGGGAGAGCCGTGAGCGGTATGGGTGGAGTAGGATGATACGGACGACACGGCAGGCGCGATGGTCTTAGCAACGACGGGGGCAGCAGCGTAAGTCGCCACGGCGGGAGCGGCGTAGGTTTTAGCCACAATGGGGGCAGAGTAGGCAGCGACGGCGGGAGCAGCATAAGTCTTGGCTACAACTGGAGCGGAGTAGGCGGCATATGCAGGAGCGCCGTGAGCGGTGTGGGAGGAGTAAGACGACACAGAGCTCACGGCGGGAGCTATGGTCTTGGCTACGACGGGGGCAGCAGCGTAGGTCGCCACAGCGGGGGCAGCGTAAGACGCTACGGCGGGAGCAGCATAAGATGCTACTGCGGGCGCCGCGTAGTGGGCTACAGCGGGACCAGCCGCGTATGTAGCGATGGGGCTGGCGTGAGCGGTGTGCGTCGAGTAGGAGGACACAGACGACACGGCGGGGGCGGCGATGGCGTGGCTGGTGTAGGCCAAAGGAGCAGCTCCCAACAAACCACCCGCATGGGCGATACCCACGGCGCACAGAGCGATGATCAACTGTAAATTTTCAATAGAAATAATAAATACACATCAGTAGAACAAAATTAATGAAGTAATAAAGATTTGATGCGAGTATTCATGTCAACAATGCAAAAGCTCTACTCTTGATAAGCGATACTAATTACTGTAGATCAACTTGTCACTTTTTTGACACTTTTTGCGATACATAATTAAAAAGTCATAAACAAAATGCTGACAAGATTAATTACTGATTACAAATATTTAATTATATTAAGGCACATAATTATTGAACTCCACGGCAATCCTTCGCACTGAAGTTATAACTTTAAACTGACATCCTTATGTTGTAATAGAGTAATGAGGTAACTTCATAACACACCTTGGCGTACATGTTTGTGCTGTTGATGTTGGCAACTGAATAATTTCGTCGAGGAGGCTTCGGTATTTATACCACTGGACCGACTCTATGTTGATCAATCCACTTTCATTGTCAAGTGAATTGAACTTTATTTACAGTGTCGTTCCTTCCAATTATACTTTAGGAATTTATTATGAGCTAAATTATTGTAAATTGTAACGAAATTAACATATTTTGCTAATTTATTCATATTTTTCATTATTTTTTCTTAAAGCCTATCTCCAACCATTAATCACTCTCTGTGTAAACTCGTCAATATAATTTTGGAAGGGCTGTAATACAACCATATTACGTTTTTTAATATATTATGGACTAAGGTACTTCGCAATCCAGTAAACAACTAAAACTTTATAAAATAATTGCAACAAGCCGATTTTTGTACATTATAGAAATTGAATAAAAGCTAATATGGGGGTCTTTACTAGAGCAGCAAAAGCCAAGACGGCAGTTTTTATAATTTTTGTCCGTCTATATGTGTGCACATTCATCATGCAAAATGACTGCTTGAAATTGAATACAGTTTTTTTTTCATTTACCTAAGAAGAACAAAAAACAGTAACATATTAAAAAAGTAAAGAATGAAATTACACAAGTACTAAACTAAAATGAACACTACTGTTCACAGTTTAATAATATTTTGACCGATGTATTGGAAGAAGTCTAAATTAAAATATAGGCATCATTTTATCTCCAAAAATTCTAAAGGGGGATTTTTATCCCGGAAAAACCTTTTAATGCAGGCAGACCCGCCGGAAAAATCCTGTAAATAATATAATGTATCTTGTAACCACCCACCAGCGAATTATACCCACTGTCTATGATGAAATATTAACTTGCCCGCCAATTAACAAGATTTAAGAAAATTATAATATTTATTGCTTTGCCTCGACTCGTACCAGTGGAAGGGACTGTATTTATATTTCCTGTATTTGAATGTTATTTGCAGGTAGTTCATTTATAGGACTTCCGATTTTAAACGAAATTCTATTGGAAATGAAATTTATCTGGGAATCTTCCTAGGAAGCCATTTGTTTAAAATTCAAACAAGGCGATATATATCGTTTAATAATCAGTGTCTAAATTGATCTCCAGGTAAGGTATAATTATTTTGTCATATATTTCTTCTGTAAAATAATTTGTGAGACAACAAACACTCTTTAAATTGATCTCAAGTATTATTAGTAAGGAAGGACCTTAAAATCATGAATTAAAACATGCGTATAAACAAAATCCTTTTATAGACAACTTACATAAATGCAATCGATTTACTTGACGTATTTTTATCTTGTAGCCTTTTTAAAATTATAGTATTTAATCTTAAACATATAAGAAGTAGTTAACAGAAAGTAGTTTGCTACAAAAACATTACGGCATTGGGACAAATATTGAAGGCTTATCATACAGCATCCGTATCTGTATTTTAACCCCGCAAGATTAATAAGTAGGTAGTCAATATGAAAATGATAAACTAATCAGGGCTTTAAAATATGGCTTTAAGTTTAAACCAAATCCCCTTCATTCACTATCAACGTTATTGTTTTTTTTAATAATTAGCCTGGTATTATTACATTTTCCCATTATAATGTATTTAGTATTTTTGTACCTTGTTATAAATGTGTGTGTGTGCGTCCTAGTATATTGTGCGAATAAAATTTTCTTTCTTTCTAGTAAACTTGGACATGTCATCCGAGAGCATCAATATCTAAAATAATAGCGCATATTACATAAAATACTTTTTGAGAAAAAGAGTTACCTGAAAACAGTTACAATTATTTTAGTTTAGTAAGTAGTTTAATTGTTGATTTTTTAAATCTGAACTTTAAACCGCTCTACTGAAAAATTGGCAAATTGTCGCTTAGATATGATTGCCCATCAAGCCCAAATTGTAGCCAGCATATTTACGTGGCATTACAAGATTTAACATCTAAATCTCATGGCGACGAATGCAATGGAGTAATGATGAATGCAATGCAAAGGAGTTCTTCTACAGTCTTTGTGATGATTTTGTATTGTTCGTTACTGTTTATAGGCGGTCGAATCGATTACCATCAGGCTAGCGACATGCTGGACTCGTCATTCAGTTGTTAGAAACTAAGGACCGAGTAATGCTATTTATGAAGAATATTATTAGTAGGCTACTGTATTATAGACGTAACTGCCATGACACCAATCATAGTAATCACTTATATGTAACGCTGGCCTTTTCATGACGGCCAAAGATGCCAAAATCAAGTAGAAGTTGGCCTTGGTATTAAATGGTGAGAAACAAAAGGATTAATTAAAGTAAAAGTTGTCGGAATGGAAGCAAACGATGTCGTAATCGGAAATAATGACCTTTCTTCTCTTTTCTTGGTTTCAGAAGTTCAGTGGTTGTCCTTGAGTTAAAAATTTTCATAATTACCATTAATGACGTAATAATAAGTTCTTATTTTCACAGCCTGTCTCAAGTTTCAAGTAAGTTTTATTTGGCAACTAGCTTTTGCTCGCGGCTCCGTCCGCGCTATAAACATTTCCGGTATCTAGTTTTCCGAAATTAAAGTCCGTTACATATTTACTCGAGATAGAAAGTCTAGCCTAATCCCTTCCAGGATCTCATCCTATCTCCACACCAAATTTCATCGAGATCAGTTGAGTAGTTTTTTAGTCTATCCCTTACAGACAGTCAGACAGATACGGCGGGGGACTATGTTTTATAATATATTTTATAGAACTTTTTAAACGGAACAATTCCGCCATACATAATTGTTGCGTAACTTTTACCGTTTAAACAGCGCACGCAACGGAAGCTTTCAAAAGAAATATTTTTTCCTCGTTTCGGCACCATTTAACTAATACTCTGCGCCTTATGGCCATAGCGTGATGTTATATGGTTTATATATAGCCTTCATCGATAAATGGGATATTAAACTTAAAAAGAATTTAACAATTCGAACCAATAGTTCCTGATACTATAAATAGACCCATAAATATCTATAATAATGAACTTAACCGAACTGATTCGAACCCAGGACCTCAACGCGGTAGTTCAACGCATACCGTGTACGCGTTACAACTGCGCCAAACATATCTATGGTATGATAGCACCATACTATAAATACAAGCCCAGAACAGCCTCAGTCTTAATTACTCTTGATGCTGTATTCCCGGACTGCATTTTACATATAGAAACAGGTCTCTACCCATTCTTGGAAATTAAAGAATATAAGTGCGACATGCTTTAGAAAACTTATCGATAGGAACTATATTATTTATAGTTTGAGTTTATATCCGTAATTTTGAATGTAAGGTTATGTTGTTACCTTCTCAATGTGTAAGACTTGTGTTTTATATTTCAATATCGCTAGACGAACAATTGAAAAAATCACAATAGAAACGAAACATGAGTATCATAACATTTAAGACAGTTTCTGCCAATTTAGTAACAATAGGCAGTGCTATCATGTACCAACAGAGGCTTAATAAATACCCTTTTTTTAATCAACTTCCCAGACTCCTTGCTTCTTCTTAAGTAATAATTAAATATACTCATGTACCTTGACTTATCATAAATGCAACTACGTTCGCCTACGTGAAGAATAAAGCGTTTTATTTTATTTATTTCTTCATAACAGCAATAATCTTGATACCTATGTACTTAATTAGGTTTGTAAAACATAACGGAAACACACGGAGAATGTAGGAATTATTTAAAAGGCCTGACAATTCAAAACTCAAATCTTAAGTCTCTGTTTCATTTCCCCTAACCGGGAACATCCACAGGACTTCTATAGAATTTTGGTAGTTTCCGACGAAAAAAGAGGGGTGTTATAACTTTAATGTGTTTATCTGTATGTCACACAGACATACAGATACACATCTGTATGTATCTCGAAACGAAAGGAGCGATTTTGATACCGTTTTTTTCATATCGGATAACTCGTAGGTAGGTGCATGGTAATAATTTATCAACGATTTTATAATAAGTATAAGCACAACTTTATAACGAAATGCGGGATACTAAAACATTAAAACATAAAATAGTTATGGCATTTTATTTCATTGGTCTATTTACAATATAATTTAAACTTTGATTCAGTTTACCAACCATAGGCGGCACCGTGACCGCTGTAGGAAATGTGAGACACGGCGGGAGCGGCAGAGTACGCCACAGCTGATTTCAGGACGGGCGCGGCGGCGGCGTATGTGGCGTACGCAGGGGCAGCGTATGCCTTAGTTACTAGAGAGCGGCAGCGTATGTGGAGTAGGCGGGTGCAGCATAGCTCTTGGCGACGATGGGGCCAGCAGAGTAGGAAGAGATGATTGGTGCAGAGTAGCTCTTAGCGATGACGGGGCCAGCGGCGTAGGAAGAGATGACTGGTGCTGCGTAGCTCTTGGCGTAAACGGGACCAGCAGCGTAGGCAGCGACGGCCGGAGCAGCGTACGCGCCACCGTGGGCGGTGTGGGTGGAGTAAGAAGATACGGAGGTAACAGCAGGTGCGATGGCCTTAGCGACGACTGGTGCAGCGGCGTAGGTCGCGATGGCAGGAGCAGCGTAGCTCTTAGCCACAATGGGGGCAGAGTAGGCGGCGACGGCGGGACAGCGTAGGCCTTAGCCACAACGGGAGCGGAGTAGGCGGCGAACGCGGGAGATCCGTGAGCGGTGTGAGTAGAGTAGGACGATACGGAGGACACGGCGGGAGCGATGGTCTTGGCTACGACTGGGGCAGCAGCGTAGCTCGCCACGGCGGGAGCAGCGTAAGATGCTACGGCAGGAGCGGCGTAATGAGCTACGGCGGGAGCGGCGTAGGTAGCCACAGCCGGGGCGGCGATGGCGTGGCTGCTGTAGGCCAAGTGAGCACCTCCCAACAGGCCACCCGCTTGGGCGATACCCACAGCGCACAAAGCGACGATCAGCTGCAAATATATAACAAACAAAATAAGTTCACAGGACTTGAAAAATAATATGAATTGAAGAATTTGAAGGATTTGAATTGAATCCCTAATTATTCAACACGAGATTTATCATTTCTACAAAGTTTTTCATTACTCTTAGATAAAATTATCCATTAGAAACCAAGTTATTGCGAGAGCGTTCGCTGGTTTAGTACAATAATAAACACCATAACACACCTTGGCGTACATGTTTATGCTGTTGATGTTGGCAACTGAATAATTTCGACAAGGAGTGCCCCCGTTTTATACTACTAGACCGCGTCCACATTGTCCAATTCACTTTCATTGTCAAGGCGAGCGAGCGTACTGAGCAAGTAACATAGCCTACGGGTACATGAGCCTCTGACTCAGAGATAGCCTTTCGATTTCATTTGTTATGTTTCTACTCACAGAAGCACAGGGCGGGCGCTGTAGCCTTGGAATGAATCTGTACAATGCGTCCTCGTTTAAAATCAAATACTCTCGCATGAATTTCACACGGTTTAAAGACATAAATATTTGATTGATTCAAAAGGCAATCTTGCCTTTGCAAGTATTTACAAGGTAAGCTTGTATGATAAACCATAGATTAGTCATAAATCGTTCGAGTGTGAAAATGAAGGCGGCCTAGAATAGTTCCGTTTAGTGATGAATTACGGGATTGGATTTAATTAGCACTCACGGTGGCTTCCGTTTTGTATAGCGGAAGGGTCTGCAGACGTAAGCAATTATAACATTCTATAGACTTTTTAGCCATTTTGAAATTTCTTTACCAGTTTATTTTATATTCACCTGCTGACAGTAACCAAAGGAGGATTCGTTGTTATGAAATGTTGGGCTATACATATATAAATCATGAGGTATGTAGGTTTCCGATAAAACGCAGGATAATTGATAAACATTACACCTCTAACTGCAAAGTCACCGAGTTGTGTGCCTTGGGTTTGAATCTGCGAATATTCGTCACGGCAGACCGTTCTTTTTCCAACTAAACTAGCGTGCACTTCATAACTATAATTAATCACGTTGATCTAATGGATGGAAGTGGGTCGCTAGCTGCATAGGCTGAGCTTGATGCATCATACAGTGAGATTAGCTAGGGCTCCGATGACGCCGATAGGACTCTACATAGCTACTCACATTTATAAAATCCACCTAACCTGCTTGTGAAAAAGTTTGCATTTTTAGAAGTTTGATTATATGTTAAAAATAAAAGCATATTCGACGCATTAGGGACTGCTGCGGGTTCTTCTGTGGTGCCGCTTACTAACTTCTATCTCCAACTGTGGGGAGAGGGGCTCAGAAGCACTGGCATACCGGAGCACGCCCGCGGCATTGAGCGTGAGTCCTAACCACGTAGCACGAAAATCCTGGAGGTCGTACAATATGCAAAGGGAAATGTACAGTATACTAACAGCGGGCAACCTAATTTATTTATTTATTTATTTAACGCATCGACCTCTTCCATTGGGGATGCCCATTGATCCCCACTAGTCGCCATTTACGACAGGCAGGGGATACCCTGGTGGAATTCTTCAAACGCTCCTAATTTATAGGGTGGAAGATGTCGATTGCTACCACCGATGATTCTTACGTTTTCTCAGCGAAGATGCCGGCGCGTTACTGATTTCTCTCGGCACCATTTCTCTATAGGAGGAAAACTTTGCAGAAGGCAATCACCGCACGCCAGAACCTCTGGCTATCGACCATGGATCCCACCACACCTGGCAGCAAAAGTATTCTCCAATAATTGATAAGGGAGCACTCCTAATCCCAGGCTGGGCAAAACAATAACGTATGTTGGGTCCTATCCTGTGGGCAGTTGTAACAATGGTGACACACTGCCAGCTCCTCGTTGCCAACTATCCGGCACAGATACTAACCGAAGCAACCATGTCAAGTGAGTAACTGCGTTTGGCTGCAAGAGTCTAATAAGTTTATGATTTAAGAAGCAAGCGCAATTGGATATATTTTGACTAAGAATTCTGAAAACGTCGAAACCATAACATTAAGCATTTTTATAAATAAACAATTCTTATTAATTAGTTCCTTTACCGGAACCCAGACGCGAAACTAGCTAGTCACTACCAAATACACGAAAAATTAAATTCAATTTGCAATACAAAACGTTGGCATATCAAGGACAGATTCTATTTCCTTAATCATTTTAGGTATGATTCGGCTGCACTTATTCACATTTATAGTTACGTAGGTTTGATAGAAAGGTAATTAAGAGCATAACTTACTCGCGTAAGCACCTACGCAAATTGCTTATTCTTAGATCACTGCTCTAATCGCGCAGAGCACAACGTTTAGAGGTCGACGTCCTAGTTTTTGCCCGAGTCTGGGTCCTTCTTAAAAGTGAACAGCATAGTAAGTGGTCTAACACAGCTCTTAGGTATAATGAAGCATCTTATTTGTAAAGAATCTAGTCAGAAGAATAGTTCTGACACTAACGCATCCAAGTAACAATACACAAACGTACTCTATCATATATTGTATATATTCCTTAACGAACAGTCCCCACATATTTATTTATCATTTGAGGGGTACCAGTTAAATAACAAAGCCGTTATCAACTGAATCCAGTAAATCAGTTCCACGAATACCAAATCCAGTGACCGTAATAACCTTTAAAATTCATAAAAACCAACCTCGATAAACCAATATATTTTTATTAAATTGCAGTTCTGTACGCCTTAATAAGACATTTATTTCACTAGTCAATACAGAGGTGTCGCCTGCGAAGAGTTAATAAAGAAGAATAATTTCAGTAAGAATTTCCATTAGCATATTATACCTATAAGTACATCAGTTGTTTCTTAAAATAAGAAAGAAATATCTATGACCTTAATAAATGTTAATCAGTGTTTTAACTAACTTGGAAACGTCCAATGTTTCGAATGAGGGAGACAACGCCCTGACAGAATCCGCTGAATATTGGTTACAGTCAAAATTATCATCATTTGGACGTAAACCAATCTGGCTTAGAAGTAACCGGGTCTTAAAAAAACATAACTTGACAAACTGATCTACATTTACTACGGTTTTTAGTATATTTATTTATTATGGAGAATTAATATAAACTAGTGGGCACTGAAAAACAATAACAACAAATAAAATATCTGGTAAGTATATGCAGTATTGTAAAAGAACGAGTACAGCTTTGTAAGGACCACGCCAACTTTGCGATGAAATATTTATTACGTTAAAATAGATCGTTGTACACCTGAACTGAGACTAACACGTGACCAATGTAAACGTGCAAATCACGCGAGTAACAGCAACAATAGAAGGTCTGTTTGCAGTCTATATTGTTTGACCTTATGGACGCCCAAACAAGTCGTATTGTCTGTACGTCAGGCCGGTGTAATTTATTTACTCGTGTTCTAATTTGAGCTGGATTCCCAGCTTCGATACGATGATTATGTAACCCTCGACAGACGACACAATAATTCGGCCTGTTGAAACTAGATATACAGAGGTGATCCCGGAACGCGACACATTTACGTGGGCCACTATGGCGCGTTTTAGCATCTTGTGTACTGTGGTTGTTATCCGGGCGGATATAAAATATATAGCACCACTAGCAATTCTTATGACTTAGATAACAACTTATAGGGAATTCAAACATGAACCTGTAAATATTAAATATGTGGTTAAGAATGTCAGCCGGAATATAGGTGAACATCTCATGATAATAATAATAATAATAATATCAGCCCTGTATTATATACTTGCCCACTGCTGAGCACGGGCCTCCTCTACTACTGAGAGGGATTAGGCCTTAGTCCACCGCGCTGGCCTAGTGCGGATTGGTAGACTTCACACACCTTCGAAATTCCTATAGAGAACTTCTCAGATGTGCAGGTTTCCTCACGATGTTTTCCTTCACCGTTAAAGCGAACGATAAAGTCACACAGAATACACACATGATTTTAGAAAAGTCAGAGGTGTGTGCCCTTGGGATTTGAACCTGTGGACATTGGTCTTGGCAGTCCGTTCCACACCCAACTAGGCTATCGTCGCGTCATGATAATATCATCCCCTAATATGCAGATGCATGTTAATCACTATCTAACACAACTACAGTTGCGAACACATCCGTAAACCTAACTTAGGAAAAACAGCCGTCTTAACTTCTGACATTTAGTAACGTTACCGGACAAAATGTCCTTATATTGCAATTATAAACAACGTCCCATACATAAAGAAATCATATCATTTACAATCTACATTAAGAAATCTGGCTAAGCATAATTATGCCTCTTCGAACAACGCCAAAGCCTAAACTTGTTTACAAAACATGAGAACGGTACATAAACAAACTGCTCTAATATGTTCGACAATTTATTACACCACCAAACATGTATTAGTGAAAGATGTCGCTTAAAAGTCGAGGCGAACCACGACAGTTCCTCGCTACCTTTGGGCGAGGAGTTACGAAGGCCAAACTTGCCGGACGTAATGACGTAATTGCAGTTAATTTTATAATAAATGTCATATATAAAATTAAAATTACTTGAGAAGTACTTTTACAGGTGGTAATAAAATGTTAATGTAAACAAGTCGAATGTTTGGTGCCATGTGGTGTTGTTTTTATATTAAATAGTGGCCCCGCCAGAGGTTGTCCTGCCACGGACAGTATTTTATGTAAACTATTTTTTACTTTTGGGCCTCGATAACAGTACACCTACTAGGTCCAAAATTATGATTCAAGCTAGGGGGGATTAAAATTTCATGTGTACCTCTTGAGGTACAGCATAGAGAAGTTTAAAAGGTACAGTAACTACTAAATAAAGTCGTATGTTTTTCATAAATCAGGATACAGCGCCAACCCTTCGTCTCATTAAGACCCTCCTCCGACCAAATGACCTTGAGAAAACATTTCATATATTTAAGGCACAAATACATGAAATGATTTCTGTAAATGTTTGTTTGTAAATTAAATTGATGATCAACAATTTCAGTGCCATTTTCATTATGAAATAAATGAAACAAAATGCACATTATAACAAAATTTATACAACTGCAGATGAAACGTTATGTTTATTTTTTAGGTATCATAAAATTAGGATAGATAGCTTCTAAATATATGGTTAGCATGCCATAATGTTTGGGGTACCGCCTTAATAGACGCTACAATGAAAAATCATGCCATGATGTACTTAAAAAAATGGGTCAAGTACCCCCGATTGTCAGAATGTTTGGGACCTTGGATTAAAAGAAGCCCTCAAATGGTACCTCGCCTTCTACGTTCTCAGAATCAATAACAAGGAGCTCTACATAATTATACTGTATTACATTCAAGTATGTATGACGTATTTTTACGGTACTTAGTCACCTTGATATTTGAGAACCTTTATGGATAAAATAAATTTAAAAAATCACATTTAATTATTTTTATTTGTCTTTTAATTGACAATAATTCCACATAAATACATGACACGTTACATTTATAGTTGCTACTGGCATAAAAATTGCATCAAAAAACTAAATAGTTAACAAAATAACATCGTTACGTTTATATCCCTCTTAAAGGAGAATTGCAATAAAAACAAATCGTCGTATCCTCTTAATTCGACTCAGATTTGACTTGCGCTATTTGGACTGTTTACATTATAATAATGACGGATAAATTCGGCAAATTTTACGTCGATTTGTTTCGAAATATATTAATTTTAAATCTTATATGAAATTTAAACTTAGTTCTAGTTAGTGAACATTTAAAATGTTTTCATAAAATAGTTACAATTGTCAGCCACGCTCAATTCAAACGAATTTCTTTCAAGTTATACATAACAAAAAAATATACATTTTAATCGTTAAAAATAAACCTGTAGGACTCGAAGAAACTGTATGTAGCACCAAAAATAAATTATTAATCCAAAACGCTAATAAGTATACCGTAACATCCTCCTAAAATTTTATATTCTGCCAATATTTTGTGCCTAATATTACTTTACTATGATTATACCAATAGGCATACAACCGACTTATAGACAATATTTGCAACATCATCTATTAAGCTCGATAAAAATTTTGTTATCCAATCATTTCCCTATCTCTTTTTATCACACACTCCCAAAGCACCACGCGTATACATTTGTATTCCGATATTTCCCTTCTCTTTAACAAACTCAAACTGTCCAAAATTTATTTCACCATTCATTCTTTAAAATATGCTTCAAATAAAATATTAACAATAAAATTGTGCGTGATAGAGCAAATATAATAATCATAATATTTATCCCAACTAAACTTACATAGGTACTCGCACTTAGGAAGGTAGACACACGAGAGTGATCTCAAGTAGCTTCACTTAAATATTGTTATTTTAAAGGAACTATTTTTGTGTACAAAAATATAATTAAACTTCAATAAATTGCGTCAAGCATCAAACGCCCCAAACGTGACATACGCTCGGTGTTAATGCGTTGTTGAACACTTCGGATTTTGCGCTTGACATCAGAAGTTCATCTTAAGATTTAAGATAAACGAAAAGCTGCAAACTATTAAAGCTAATTTGCATTAGAAAGTGCAAAAGCAATTCGTCTTTATATAAAATTACATTTGCAAAAAATCAATGCGAATAATAATATTTTTACATATATCAAAACTCCGTCTTACCTATTCATATAAAACGCTAGTTACTTTCAGGCACATAAAAAGCAGAATGAATTGACGTTACTTACACATATCCTTACACAAAGACTTTGCATCTTTCGCACTTGGATAATTATATGGAGACATCTTTCTTATTTTAGCACTTTCACGCGGAAAACTGTGAAAGAAATTAACAAAAAACTTTTCAACAATAAAAATTTTGAACAATTCAACAATACAATTATTAGTAAACGATACATTGTCAATATCTTTTCGGTACTTAACAAACTCGATGATTTGGCACATTTGTAATATCATTTAGTCCGCAATTATTTTGCTTTGACGCGCAGTCCCTTCGCTTTCACATCATACCTTGACGTAAAATTAAAATATAATGCGTTGCTCAACATCAAACATGATATTGGCACATTTATAAGCAAATGCGTGCTTTGCTAAGAAGCAGAAAGGTGGGCATTGACATTATAACTAACAGTTACACTTTAATCCTAAGCCTTATATCTAGGAGCCAATCTTAGAAATAAACACTACTGAAGCAAATTTCGCATCGCCGTCGCATTTCTGAATAAAATAACTCTGAATTTATCGATAAAATCGATTTTTCGAATATCGCAACTAGCATTGTTAGCGAATTACAGTAGTGTCCGTAACACTTCAATAATGTTAAAATAAATGTATCAAAAATGTTAGTAGCCAATTGTAAAAAATTTAGAATTCGTTTTTCTTATTAAATTATTCAACTTTTAAAACTTTAGTTAGGCCAAAAAGCCTGTCCATTATAGACCCCCAAAATATGTGTCAATTTTGGACCAATCTTAAAAACCCTTACAACCTATCAGTTTATTTCTCCGACCTTATAAGGTAAAGTGTATAAGAAGTCTAAAATATTAATTTTATGGAAACTACATAAAAATAGTGTTGTCATGTATCGATAAATAATTGACGCACAAAAGTGCAACTAAGATAGAATATAAGTATCAGTTGAACAATAGTGTAATGTAAATAGATGACAATATAGGGAGAGAAGTCGGAGAAATGAACACTTTCAATGAATTGACGTTCAAAGGCCCCTAGCCTTGCTTGCATCCAAAAAAAAATAAAAGGACGACAGGCGAATACGCCGAACCTTAAAGCTACGAATCTAAACATGTATATACTACGAGATCTACGTCTTATATTAAGAAAAATAATGGGGTAAAATGACCAGCAAAAACCTTTCTCAAAGATAAATTTCCATCGACAACACTACTTACTGGGTTTAAAGTACGAATGCGTTCAGAAGTCAGCTTACAAGTTGAAACGTTTTTCTTTCATTGATTGGTCGCCCTAATGGAGCTGATATCGGTTTGTTTAATGACAGCTTCCGATATCCCAGTGCAGTCGCACCTTAAACCTACTTCTCAATCCAAGCCCCGAAATTACAAACTAACACTTAACACCAAACACGAATAACTACTGACATATAACATGTTATCCTTACGCTAAATGAGAATGACTACAACCAGCCAATGTACCTTTCAAAACTTTAAAATGATCTACAGTTTCGTATGGGAAAAATGTTTAGAAAAATTTGGATCATTTATTTCAACTTTTGTACTTTCCATAATAATTGAATGTAGGTATACTTAATGACTTCAAAGTAAACAAGAGTCCATCAATTATGCTGTTTGTAAAAACCTGAAAATATTGTCTTAGCAAATATGCACCTTACAACCTAAATATATAATGCAAAATATAAATTGTTTTTAAACAAAATAAATCAATCTTTATCGTTATACAGGGTGATTTTACATTGCGTTACTAAATTAAAATACATATTCATCTTCATCTCTGCTAATTGTGCCAAAAATCATTAATGAATAACAAAATATTTTTATAATTTTTTTGATAATTTTATAGTGTAGTGCAAATATGGTGTATAAGTGTATTTCTAGACAAATTCTCTTCGAGTAAGTAGTATTGACCTTAGGGCATGCAATATTAAAAATACTTTTTAATATGTATTTTGTTCGCACCTTATTTTTTATTTTGTGATAAGAACAACTCATGTTAAAGTGTTATTTTCAAGATAAGTATATGGGCTCATTAATTAATGCAACGTCAAAATGCCCTTGTGTTTTCACCTTATTAAAATAAAGTAATAGGTTTACCGAGTTCCGATTAAATATAAACTGTGTATCCTAAAATATCTTTTGATAACTTAATTAACTTTTATATGGAATAAATTAGATATGTACTTTTAATTGACCACGAAATAAATTATTAAGGTATGTAAGTAAAAATATATCTTTACCGAAAGATTACAAACTACATTAGAAATAGTAGTAAGTTAGATTACTATGAAAAGTTATTTTTTATTTATTGTTCTTAAATATATTGATATGCACACTACAATATATCAAGACCCTTGTTTACTTCTCATCGTGAAAATAATTTAACCATAATTGGCCAATTGTATGGAGTTCGATAAATACAAAATAGGATCTTAGGTTAATGAAAATAAAGTTTAAGGTAAATTCGTTTTCAAAATTCCCTACAACAAATCTATCGGCTTTACACCCTGTGCAAAAATCACAGTTTCCAAACTTATTTTAGGGATTTTTACTTTACAAACGGCTCCAAAGAACATTAATCTTGCTTTAGTTAATAAAATGCTAAATACATTTTACGAAAATATGACAACTAATGAATCGTATTTTAATGTCAGAATAAATCAAGATGTCGATAATAAAAATGGACAATAGCAATTTTAATTATCAAACGTCCACATAACAAAGTTTCTTGCAACCGTCTGTATATTTATATTTAATTTTAAAATGATTAAATGAAATGTGATAATGACGAAATGTGTCGATAAACTTGCGTAATCTTGCTAAAGTACACAGCACAACAGAGTACACGACAGTTATCATTCTACGAGACAAGCATATTGGAGGAATTTACAAAATAAAATGCATAAATAATAGATTACGGGCCGTTAGACTTTAACAATTTTTTCTTATACAACCATGTACAACCCAATATATATTTACCATAATGAACCTTATTCCCAAGGCATAATTAAAATAAGATATCCAATTATATACTATTCTGATAACCATCAAAATTAAGCTGTACTGGGCTCTACTCTATTTCGCCTTTTGAGATCGTAATTAGGAAACTAAATGCGCAACGTTTCGATTTTTTTTACAAAACAATTCTTACGAGCATGCTTACTCACAACCTGTGACCTCTACATTACTGTGCCGTTGGTCTTTTGTTTTTGTTTAAGATCCCGAATCGACGCCGAAAGCCGAAGTGGCTTTGGCAAATTTCATCCTTACATCGAAATTCTCACAAAATCTTACGGTATTCTCTTATTACTTGTTACGCAGACGAAGTCGAGATACCTTGAGGCAACAACACTGAATACTTTTGAAACTGCAGTTGCGTCATAGTACAAGCAGCCGTAGATCATTGCATCCCGAAGGACACCCTGGAGTTTCTCTTCAGGAGAGTACACTCATTTAATCTATACTTCGGACGCTCGATATATATGACTCGCTCGCACTTCGCATTTGCGCACACGCATCGAATATTTCTACAGCTCAGCTCGATATTCACAGCACAGCTTAATGTTGATTGTGATGAAAAAAAAATGTGGTTATATTTACTGAAAAGCTCTCTCTTTTTGTGTCGAAAATTAAATAGTATAATATATAACGCTGCACTAATACATATAAAAATTTCAAGAAGAATAAGTACTTACCCAATCTTCCCTTATATATTTTTATTTATTTAAATATTTTATGTGAATGTCTACTTAAAAAATCCAAGCATTTCTGTGGTGTAACCTGTCTTTTTAACTTTACGATAAATTGTTTTTGCAATTTTGTAGCTGTGTTGTGATTGTCTTTAAACATGTGGAGCTATAACATACTACGCCTTGTGCAATGTGTAAAAAAAAGTTATAATCATAAAAATATCTCGCCACGCCATCTAGGGGCAAGGCATTGAAACTGCTTTACAATTACTTTTATTTGTTAAAAGTTATTGTCATAATTTTGCCATCTCTGGTTATCGATATTAAATGCTAAAATGATATTTATTTACAACGAAAGTGTTTCTTATATTCTCAGAAACTTTGAAGCCAAGCCGCTGGTTGTGTGCATGAAAACGCAAGACTACACGACTTACTTTTCTATGGACATTTAAGTATTAAAAAAAATGGTAAATATACAAGTGCAGACATCTTGAAGTGTTATTTTGGTGAAGTTATTACTAAACAAATACCCAAAATCCGAATAACCTATTTGAGCAAATATTTACAAAATATAATACTTGTTCCTTTTCGTCTTAAAGTAAAATCTTTGTTGTTACATTTTAAAACGCTATTAAATAGCGTTAATTGTACTTTGGGTTTCTTAATCATTTCGGCGTGCTTTTCTTTTACGCCCAGTGTAAAAAATCCCCGAGAAACAAATTAACAAACTATCAAGTCTTATAATAAAATCATTCAATGTGAAAATAATTAACACAGTTTGGTTCGTGGGTATAGCGGGGCATAGAACAGTCAAGCAATAGATCTTATATCCTACATTTACCCTAAACACTTATTAAATAAACAAATATATTAAATGTATAAAAACCCAAGATACAGTGCACTATCCTCAATAAGTCAAATTCGACGTTAAATGCAGGACAGAGTTAACACTCAAAGGCGCATTCGTTTGAGGATTTCGATTCAATGTATCTTGTTTTTTGAATAACACATAAATTAGACATCGAATACAACAACTTCACTACACATACAAAATTGTGCAACGTCATTTATGACGCGGCAACAGTAGAGACGATACTCAAGTACATTTTTTAGACTCCGTATAAATTGGCACAACGTGCCACATGTCAATAGACAAACTAGACCGGAATTAGGCCGAGCATAAACAGAGACAGTTCCGACAAATTGTACCAAAATATCGTTGTTAATATCTTCGATCAGAAGTCACAAATATCGATAACATTGACTTTGCCGTCACATTCTTATAAAAGATCATATCACAATTAGAGTTCATTATAGTCTTTTTATTTCCATGTTGCTTATAAACCATTGTCAATGCGTCACTAGAAATTCACCCTCAGTAAAAATCCGTCAATGAACAGAGTTCTTGTGCCTTACATATTTTAAAAGCCGAAAATCGTAGGAAAGCGTTGCATATGAATGCACCATTCCGATGTGTACTAAATTAGTCGTGTGTAAGCGACTAAAAAGCAGTGTATTTTCATTATTTCCTTTATCGATGTTTTACAATGAGTTTAAGGACCACCATGTAGATTTCCTTTTAGCATTAACGCACAAACTTAAAACAGGGGATATAGGAACATGCAAGGATACCACAACATATAGTTATGGTGATCGAGGATTGGGGGCTGGTTAAGGTAAAAGAAATAGGTATTCATATATTGACTATTGAAAGCAATTGGGGGCTGTGAGGTGATCACTGAGTTATGAGTCAGTGGCATATGATTGTAACCAAAGAAAGGCGAGGCGTAAATTGGGGAAACGTGTGGAGCAATCATCAAAGGACTTGGGGCTAAATGTGCATTGATATTTTGGAAATCTGCCAAGGGGCCCGGTGTTGCCTAGGCGTTGGATATCTGATATGACAGCCTGTCGTCAGCGCAGACTCTAGCGGTAAGGAGGCCGGGATTGCGTTCGCTGAAGCTGGAAAATTAAAATAAAGCATCACAAGCGGTTATGGAACAGATTACATAACGATCGGTCGTTTTCAATAAATTACTCGCTTTTTACAAACGATCGCAAAAATGTAACAATTTTTTTGACATGCTTACAAATGACTTATTTTGGTTGATTTATTCTCGAGGTTAGATCGAAGATTAACATTGGAATCGTCTATTGAAAACTGCCTTTAAATGTGTATAGCAAACATGTCTAGGAGTTAACAATAATTGTAATAAATTATCAGTGAATATTTGTGTTTTTAACATTTATTTATAAATAACAAAAATATATATATTTCTTTGATATAAATGCATTATTAATTATTTTTATTAACGAGTTAAATGCTAGTCCGCTAGACATGTTTGCCTTGAGCATTAGCGTAAATTGAAACGTAACAAGATTCTGTTTTGCTAGAAACTAAGGGGAAATAAACGATTAAACGTAATATGACATGACGTTAAAACTATACTTTATTTTATATTGTTAATAAGCTTATGCATGATCATAATTATGTAGTTTATAGTGTATGTGATATGATCATACTAATGTAAATACATAATAATGTATTTTTTTCGAATAGATTCTATAATATCTATTTAAAATTCAATAACCTAAAATGTCTTTTGGATTTATTTATTTAACAGAAATACCCTATATAAAGTAGCAAATTATTGTAGTTGCATATTCAATAAATATAGCACAAGCAAGAGTACCATATTGTACTCAACAAAACTCAATCAAACGCATTAGCCGTCTCTAAGGCCAAACACTGAAAAGTGTCCTCACAAAGGCAGTGGCGCAGCTAAACGTGAGCGAAGTGGGCCCTTGCCCCCGGCCTCGCACTAAAAGGGGCCCCGCGAGGCCTCTTGCAAGTGCGATTTTTCAAACCTATATGCTTTTCAATATTCGCTCATCGCACATTTATATTTTTTTACTATCATAAATAGGTGAAAATGAAAAATGGAAAAACCTTTATTTAAAAATAAGAAAAGTACAAAAAAATTACCAGAGGTGTGTCGTGTCAAAGTATGTTTGGTAAGATAAATTTATTGGGTAGATCTTGGTAACGAAAGAAAAGGGACCTCGCTGATGCGACTTCGCCCACGTTTATATTAGTCCACCCTACGCCACAGCTAAATGCAGTATAAGCTGTATGTAAGCTACAGAACCGCGATATACCAGATACAAAGAAAACACAAACAGCAGATTTCAATGATCGATCCCAATCTCAATCTTCAATCCGATTCCGAGAATGAACCAATCAAAATAACTCATTTATAGGCATGTCAAAAAAACTTTGTTCTGATTGGTCCATTTTTGAGATAGAACGAAAACGCGATTGGGATCGCTTATTGAAAATGGCGGCAAATGTTTCACTTGTTTTAATGCACGATGGCTTCGTTTCGCAGGGAGTTGCTGAAGGCTAACTGATCCTACTTCCTTACTCTTTGCTCTTCGTTATCTTAACCCAATATCTTATCGACATTGATCACTTACCATCAGGTTACATCTACTCCATTAAGCCTCTATAAAAAATCTGTAATTCTGTAATCATGTTTCCTAACGTCTGCGATAGTATAATACCGCGGAGCTGGCATTGATGAATACCACGTAACTGACTACACTACAATTTACTTTTTCTTATATTATAAATGCGAAAAATTTTGGAAGTTTGTAAAAGAAAACTCAGAAACAGCTGAATGCATTTGGATGATATTTGGCACAAGGATAGACCATGTCCTGGATTAACATATATACTTTCTATCCCGGTAATTTTCTACTATGGGAAATAATGTAATTTTTAAAATAGATGGCACTAGCGTCTTGCAGGTGGCGCTATGAGTCGTATTAGTGCTTTAGAGACTTTATTAGGAGGAAGGGCTTTTCACGCGAACGAAGCCGCGAGTTACATGTAGTAAAATATAAATTAATAATAAAAACATTCAATTTGAACTGTTCTCTTTTTTTCACCACTCACGCGGTATCTACCAATGCTAATTACCTATTTATTACCCGAAAATCAGGCTCTTTTCCCACTAAACTTATCCAAAATTCGTTAAACATCAACGTATACTTACGCCAAAAATCGCTCGCGCAAGCGTTTCTTGACGGCGGGCTTGATGCGAGGCTGGCCGTGGCTGTGGAGGCCCCTTCCGGTTATAAAGAACAGGTTGATGAAACGCGGGCCTCTGTTCTGGTTCTCTTGCAGTCTCCGGATGTGGAAATCCAGGAATATGTCCAGAGATTCCTTGGCTTCGGCGACGCGCATGTAGTGCAAATCGATTGTAGCGTTGTTTGGATTGTTTTGTGCGTGCACCTGCGGGATAAAGGATGCTGTATAATGTTACCGATTTTACTCTGGTCCAGTGCCACCAAATGGCGGCTATAAGTTGAAAAACGTTCTCATCTCCGATTGGGCAACAATGGCGTAAATTTTTTACATAAATAAATTGTAATACAAGGGGTTAAAATTGTCCATATTTGCAAGAATTCCACTACATTTATAATAAATATAAGTACTTCCAGCCAACTTCAGACTATAGAATAGAATACGAGCAAGGGAAATGTGTATTATTATCAACCTATATTCATAGCTTGTATTTGCCAACCAACTTCATCCTGGACTCACACACACGCACGCCACGCACGCACGCACGCACGCACGCACGCACGCACACACACACACATCACACCTTTATCCCCGAGGGGGTAGGCAAAGGAACTGCATATCATTGATATTGGAGAAATATCTTACTTGTATCAAAGCAGCTGCGGCAAAGCTATTGGCTAACTCAAAGCGTTGCTTGTGATAAGACGCGATAGAGGAGTAGTGGTTGGCGACTTGAGTCATGCCGCGGCGAATAAATTCATGAGCCTTTTCGTGATTTCTGAAAAAAAAAAGATCAATTTGCACATTATTGAGTAATGTTAAACTGTTATACTTTTTGCAGGTATTTTCTTAAAACTAAAAACCGGAAATTTTAAATTGAATCTTTACAAGTCAAGTTACTCAACAAGTTAGTATGAGTAAAAAAACACAATGAAATCATAATAAATAAAAACAATGAATTATGCCAGTTCTAAAAGGAAACTAAATAAATCGTATTATCAGCAACTATCGATTTAATTATGACGAATAATCGATATTACAAAATATTTATCTTTAATGTCTAACATTCGCGTAAACATAACAAATTCTATTAATCTTTACTAATCACCTTTCATCTCGAATAAAAATACATAACAATGATGATGACGTGTTGTGTAAAACGCGAATCGCTCAACCGTAAAGTTGGTTATATAGGGGAATTCCCCGATCGTGTCGCGCTATTAGTTCATGGAGCATACGGCGATTGTGTCAAATCGGGTAATTCCCCGACAATCAACATCATTGGTAAATTTAACCTAGCTTGGTGAAAAATAAATAAAAGTTAACATTTTTTTAATGAATGCTTTACTAGAATAATAATATATGCGCAGTGTTCTTTCTTTTATTTAATGATGTAATGGAATTTTCTTCCTTTACTGGTCAAACTGGTAAAGAATAACGACATAAGTAAATGAATCTTTATGAGATATTGAAGTTAAAGCAGCGGGTAAATTCATGAAACGGGGGAATACCCCATTTTTTTTTTAAATAATTGACAAGAATATAATTTACAAACTGATTATTCATCATAATTAAAAATAAGTACTTAACAGTGCATTAACAATCGTCGTGTTTTCAACTCTACGCTGAACGCTTTAAGGTTCAAAACGACATAACACGAAACTATATTTACATGCATACGCAGATGACATCAAGCCTTTTACCCTTTTCAAGGCTAGAGAGAAGGCGACTATTTTGCTAAAACGGGCACATCTCCGAAAAGAAGGCTATATTGAGCCAAAAAACCTTGTATCATTTTAACCGACTCGGGGATTCGAAACCGACACCTCAGCATAACATTCGCACATCTACGCCACCGGGGCAGTCACGGGTCTAATTTCCTATGCCATACATTATTTTGACAGTCCATAACAATCAAGTAACTCAACTCATCGCATTTATGACAATTGAAATTGGTTACTTAGTAATTCCACTGTAATGTCATTATAATATAATATCAGCCCTGTATATATACTGTCCCACTTTTGGGCACGGGCCTTCTCTACTACTGAGAGGGATTAGGCCTTAGTCCACCACGCTGGCCTAGTGCGGGTTGGTAGACTTCACACACCTTCGAATTTCCCATAGAGAACTTCTCCCAGGTTTCCTCACGACGTTTTCCTTCACCGTTAAAGCAAGCGATAATTCACAAATAATACACACATAATTTTAGAAAAGTCAGATGTGTGTGCCCTTGGATTTTGAACCTGCGGATATTCGTCTTGGCAGTCCGTTTCACAACCAAATACGCTATCGCTGCTTATCAAGTAATTTCATGAAGATAGCAATTTACACTGTCGTAAGAAATAGGGCCTTAAACTTTATGCTTGTGATACTCACGCGTTGCGGCGTTTCAAGTGCTCTTCGGCTTCATGGCGGTATCCGTTGACGACGGCCATGGTCGCCCTCTCTCCCTTCGGAAAGAGAGGAGACTCGTCTTCAGAGAAGGCCTGGAAAAAAATTTTCTAATGATCTACATTTTTTACTTACTACATATTTTCATTATTTTGAGGCAAAGGCAAAGCCTAATTCGAGCATTTCTGCTTCGTGGAAGTGACAGAATTTTATTCATCTATCTATAATAATGCATAAAGTAATTGTGCTATTTTTTTCATGTGTATCTCTCGTGTAGACGGTACTGACAAATCTTAGACATCGGTATAAATATTATTTAATATAATGTCTATAAGATTTTGTTTTTTTATTTTTATTGTAAGAATTAAGTAATAATAAAATAGAAATACATATTTAAAATTCGTAATAAGGTTAGTAAGCAAATAGTAAAATAAACAATGGTGAATGTAAAATAACTGCATAATAAGCCAGTTTCAATTTGCAGGTATAACTGATAAGGCATGGTCGCACATAATGAGATATAATTACGTGCGAAGTTTCCTTGTATCGCGGTGCAAATTAGCATTTTATACATGTGTTCGTCTGTGTGTCTCAAAATTAAATGCGTATTTATACTTTATATTAAAATTGTACTCAGCCTAAGATATCCTTTTATGCGGTACCTATTTAAAAAAATAAAATAAAAACGGAATAATCAGCTTATAAAAATTCCGGAATTATGATTGGCATCGAAATAACTTGAAACGTGAGGACGAAGTTAGTTTGTTTTAATTTATTCATCGGCGCCAAACCGTCTGTTTGTCCAGACAAGAACAATTTATTGTATGTAATACATACATGGCATCTTTGCCTTTTCAGGGGTAGGCAGAGGCGTCATCAAACCTACATTTCGCACGCTAGGTCAGCCGGCTTATATAATAGGCCACGCCTATTATTTTATTATAGCCTATAAACATTAATGAAGGTTGCCCATGGCGACTTTTTGTCGCGATACTGTCGCAGGTTCACGATTAAACGCGCAGCTGTCGCGACACAACTTCAATACAGGAATTAATTTGTACGCTACAGTTGCAAGGCACACTTCATGGAGACAATATTAATCACGTTGTTTCTGCTACTATTACCGATTATTTTTGCACATTTCTATACCGTAGCGATGCTGTCGTGCGTTGCAAACGCGAGTCGAAAAGTCGCAATGCGCGACCTCCCTTACTGATACAGTTATACTAGGCCTAACTTTGTCTAATGCGCATAAGATTAGTGTATTTATTAGCTTTTTCCACGAGTAGTTTCTACGCAACGTCAGAATTCGGAATTTTCCGTCGCATGACCAGTTTCAACCGGTATATAAAAAGGTCGAATTTTAAACCACACACGCGCGCCGACGAATAAAATTTCATATTGTTTTCATTATATCTTTTAATTATACAGCTGATTTTTTTTTCTCAAAACCAACTCTTTAGCTTTTGTACTATAATACTATTTGCTTGAGCATAATAGTAAAATATACATCTAATTGTACCAATTAATTACGCGTATCGTTATACGCGATTACATCATAATTCTATCCAAGTAATAAGCTAGAAGTCTCTTATCAATTTTAATACAAAGCTAAATAACAAATTGTTATTAATAGTTAGTTAATTTATACCAAGGATTTTCCTGTGACATGTACAATTTTATATAATAAATTATTGTAATTTATATAACTTGAAATACTAAAAATAAATGGAGTAACCGCAAATTATTGTCATTAATGGGTTTCTTCGATCTGTTACTTTACTGGAAATGTTCAAATATGACAAACCTGAACCTGACCAAAACCTGAAGACATTAAAATATTCACAACCACGAAAACAGTCGTAAACAAAAAAATATTTTGAGCAGAACTGTTCCAAAATACAAAGTGATTGAAATTGCAGTAACGATTCCAAACTATCAATAATAATGAGTATTCAAATGAAACAGTAAATAACGATGTTAGAATAAAATGAGTCTTTGGTACATAAGAACACAGTTCATTTTCGATAATCTAGAATCAACACTCCATTACTAACCAACGCGTTCCAATTAGTAATCCAATTAGTAGTACTTTGATGAATAAAATTAAGTATTACCTCCTTCTCTAGCTCCAATATTTTCTTCTGCCGTTGCATTTCCTTTTCCATTACGAACTTGTTTACGCCGTTTTCTTGCTCCAGGATATCGTGTCTTCCAGTGGAGATTAAAAGGGACTGAAAATAGGTATTTACTGTAGCGTAAACTAAAATCTATAAGCTACTAAAGAGGTGCTAATGTTGAGTAACTCCTTAATCTCTTTTTTTTATATAAAATTCCAGCATGTGCAGCGACTTCACATGATATTTAAATAAAGCCAAGGAAATGTCGCCTAGCACAATTTGCATTAATATGCCGGCCAGTCTATTTGCTTTCATGTTCCGCCTAAAGGACCCGATATAGGAAGGCGTAACACCGTCAAACGTTTCCACAGCTTACATACTAACGGTGAAGGGAAAACATCGTGAGGAAACCAGCATACCTGAGAAGTTCTCTATAGGAATTTTCGAGGGCGTGTGAAGTCTACCAATCCGCACTAGGCCAGCGTAGTGGACTAAGGCCATATCCCTCTCAGTAATAGAGGAGGCCCGTGCCCAACAATGGGCCAGTATATAATACAGGGCTGATGATGATGACATACTAACCTCTACAGTGGCTTGGAAATTGTTGTGGTGCGCTACTAAAAGCTCAGCCAACACATCCGGAGATACTTCCGGGAACAAGTTATACAATTTCTCCCTCGTCATCTTGGCGGCTAAATCTTGAGGTTCACTACTACGCCAATCGTCAAGATCCTTCTGGTACAAACTAAGAGCCAGATCCATATCCATGATCTCCTTGAAATCTGGCACTGCTGGCTCCATTCCTGCGATGAGTAGTTCTTCTTCTTTTAATGCTAGTTCCCTAAAATATACATAAATATAAAATTCTACAGTATACCAAGTGGTATGTGGGTTTTAATAATAATCTATATATATAAAAATTAATCCCTATTTCCCTTGGTCACGCCATCACGCGTGAACGGCTGGACCGATTTCACATTTTTTCTTTTGTTGTGTTTGTTATTGTCAGGAGAAGGATCTTATGAAAGAAAAAAATAGGGAAGTTGAGCGGAAAATTAGAAAAGTTAAGAAATGGTGGAGCCATTATTTTTTTAAAGAAGAAGAATAGTTAAGAAGGGACAACGTCTGTCGGGTCAACTAGTGTTTAATATATTTGCTTCGTTATTGTAAAATTATAAGTCGAATACTATTTTTAATGTTCATAAATATGTAAACCCACAAACAACCTGAAGGACTAAGGCCTAAACTCTTACAGCATTAAAGGAGGTTCGTGCTTAGCGATAGGTAGTATACACGGTCAAAAACAAATTCGTCACTACCTCTACTAACATTGTGCCAAAACACCCTTCACTTTCTGGTTATTTATCATTTTATACTTTAGTGCGAATGTGGCAAAAGTGCGATGTCGCTGCGACAAATACTCTTAAAATAATAGTAGTGGCATCAATTCACGTAGAATTAAAACAACTTTTTCCTGAAACTTACACTTGCAGTTCGAGTAACTGATTGAAAAGAGTTATTTTCAAAAAGATAAATATAACGCTTTTCGTATTTATGTCGCTTTATACTAGAAGTATCACCCTTTTTAACTCAATGCAATCTATATTAAAAGGCATGCGCAGTAAAGCTACAAAAATGCTTGTACTCGCTTCTAATATTACCAATATAAGCTCAGTTATGACTCCTTTTAATTGAAAATAATACCTACAGCATTAGAACGTTGCAAAAAATATGTTATCAATGATTATATTAAACTCTACCGCGAACATTGTCATTTGAAATATTAAGATAACATAGTTTAGATAAAATATAATGACTGCAATATTTTATTAATATGCAACAATGACTTATATTAATGACGAATGAAATATTGATGTTTTTTATATAATTAATGTATTTTATAAAACATATCGATATAGTTTTTTACATATCACCAAGTTTCCATGTACAACTAGAGAACATATTGTGTGTATTAACGAAAAATTACTTTTATTGAGCAAGTTCTAATCTATATAATAATAGTATATAAAGCTATAGAGTTTGTTTGTTTTAAAAATGATTACTTTTGAGAGCGTACGTTGCGTGCGCTGCGTAAACGGATAAAATTATGCAATAATCGTGTGTGACAAAATTGTTTCTCTTCAAAAATTCTATAATATAGATATATTTTATTTTATTTTATTTAAGGAAAGCTTACAGACTAATAACAAATAAAGTAAATGACATTTGTAGGTAAAATTAAGTTGCTAATTACAAGCTTCCACCAATAAATTAACAGTATAAATATGCGATACAATAATTGAGGGAAATCACAGCCAGGGTATACACAAACCCTCTATAATGATGATGCCACTTACATACTACTCAATGAGTAAGAATAATAAAGGCAAAGTCACGAAAAAATGTAGCGCACAGTGTTATTAAAGTATTCCTCATTTAGATTTTTTAATGTCCTTTGTAGACGTACAGAACAAGTCAATGTGCAAGTCTGGAGATAGACTGTTAAACATAATGGCACTGCGTAAAGAAAATGAATTACGCCTATAATTTGTGGAAGAAAAAGGTATATGTAATAATGGTCGCTTCCGTAAACTGTTCTGATTAGCGTAAAGATTTATGTTTGTAAGTAATTCAGGAGAGTCAATAGAGCCATTCGCGACACTCACGAGAAAACAAATATCGTTAACTTTTCGCCTGTTTTCCAAAGGTAGGTATCAAAGGTAAAGGTATAGGTAGGTAAGGTAAGTGATATCTATTGCAGCGGTGGTCATAATCAACTGAGAATTGCCGAGCCCTAAAATCTAAGTATCGTAAAAACTTTGCCTGTACTGACTCAATACGATGTATGTAAACATCGTATTGAGGGTTCAAACCTGAGACGCATACTCCAGATGACTACGTACATAGGAGCAGTAGAGAACCTTTAGCGGTTTAAGGGACCGAAAATGGACACTATTTCTAATAATAAAGCCTAAGGCCTTTGAGGCTTTTTTGATGATGTAGTCAACGTGAGAATCAAATGTAAACTTACTATCAAATATCACACCAAGGTCTTTGATTTTGGTGACTTTACTTATATGAACGCCATTAAAAGTATAGCCATTGCCTATAATTGAGTTCTTACGAGTGAAAGATACATAAAAACACTTATCCACATTTAATAAAACAAAGACCCTAGCAACCACATCTGTCTGCCTGACTAAACGCGAACTCAAAAACTACCCAACGGATTAAGATAAAATTTGGAATTAAGATGTATTGAAACCTTGGGAAGAACATAGGCTACTTTCTTTTCCGGGATAATACATAGCGTGACTTTTATAACAGAAAACTTTATCAAAAGATAGTAATAAATATTAGGACTTAATTTCAATCGCTATCCATGGTGGAACTGCGAACTATGTTTCCGATTATTTATTTCTGTGGTAAACTGCCTCAATGGCATAGGTGTATTACGTGTGCAGTACGACAACCGCTCTGAGGTCCCGGGTTGGAATCCCCGTTCGCCAATGATTTGGGATTTTTTTGCTCAGTATCAGCCCGGAGTCTGCAATTTACCCCCGAAGTGGCGAAAGGCTCGCCCCGTACCACATCCTGGGACGTAACACATAAGGCTTAAATTGGGTGCCCTAATTGCACCACTGCGTGCCTCTCCGTGATGAGTGTTCGTTTTTTAACTATAATTTTTAGCAATAATGATGCTCCACATATATTCTTACATTCGATATTACACAACCTATATTCTGCCGTGCTAAGCTCAAAAACGATATTTCAAAAAAATTAAATCTTGATTTTTATGGTGTCGGATTGCTTAAAGTTGTGCCCATCGAATGGACTTACCTAAATAAGGGTATCTTGTTTAGAACTTGTTAAAAAAACCTTAAAAAAGTTTCTCTATCTCAGTTTTACATACAACAACAAAACTATAAAACTATATTTACAAATCTTCGATTATCTCGAAATAAGGTTTCACTGACATACCGCTTTTGCGCTCAGCACGGCAGTATTATTCGCTTTCGTCATTTTCGACTTTAATGACATCATATTCGTATTACTTTCACAAACATTCAAATGATATAGCAATTGTGGTTCGAGTGTACTGGTAAGTCAATTCAACCCTGCATCAAGCGAAACATTTGCAAATGAGCGAACGGCCATGAATATTACGTTGTATGAGTTACGAATGGTTGTCGCGTCGGCTGTTTAAAATCAATACGAGACCAATCAACTACACAAGCATATGCATACCGCGACTGTGAAGTGCTCTCAAATTGATACAACCGAATGAACAAAATGGGTATGCAAACAAATATAAATGATTAATAAAAACTTAAAACTTGATACAATTGAACATGAATCATGCGTTTTTAGATAGATTTCGCACAAAGCGTGTGAATAATGATAAAGTTTAAATCTCAACTAATCTGTTTACCGCGTAACAATAGCTGATTTTTGTATGGATTGTTCCTTACTAAAAGCCTTTAGACTATGATGTTAAGAAATTTAGAAGTTCTCTTCAAAACTTTACATGAAATTTCGTTTAAATTTAAATTCGCATTTCGCATAAAATCATGTCGCAAATTTAAATTTATGAAAGGTACCAATCCACGAAGTGGAACCATTCGACTTTGGTGGAAATACTTACTCGAACTACGACAAGTACCAATATGATAAGGCTTTTACTCGCAAATACTCCATCAAAAATTTTACAAACACTAAGACAGACAACATTTATTTCATTGTTAACAAAATTAATAAAAATTATAAAATATGACTCACCTTGCAAACTCTTCATCCTGTTTGATAATCTCTTGCATTTGTTTTGATTCATTCTCAAGTTGGTACATTAATGATTCCATCCAAGATGCGTTCAGTTCATTCAATACAGACACTGATATCGTCAAAGACGGTTGCACATTGTTCGGATAGATCATATCCTTTCGTCCAAACATGTCATCTAACATGGTAATAAATTCCATGCCCACATTTACGTTTACAACCTTAGCAGGCTCATCAATGCATTCAGCGGTGGACTCTTCTTCCTCGTCCGAATTGACTACGCTAGCAGTCGTGGCTTCACTTGATACCACAACAGATTCTGATCCTGCATCTTGACCCTCGAGATTAATTGGTTGACTAGAAGAAGTTCCAGCCTTCACGACCTCCCCGTGGCGCATTTTTCTTAATTTTAAACAGTATGCGGAATAATGATTATCTGCAATGTTTACATTCTTTTCAATTTGCCGTTTTAGTTGCATTGAACTATCTGACAGGACAGTATCCTTTTTGGATTTTTTCAGAACTTGAGGTCTGTTATCACTAGCATTGTCTTGGACATCTATATTTGCAGTATTTTGTGGGGTTGGGGACACTCCATCTGGTATAATATTATAAGCAGCTAGACATTCACACTGTTCAATAATTTCCTCCTCTTTATCTGATGACTCTTCATTTTCTACCATATCCAGCAACTTATTATTCATGCTGTCTAAAACAATGTCAACTGCCCAATTCACATCTCCACGACATTTATCGAAAATGTCTCGTAAATCAGATCTGGCAACATTTTTAAACATTTTTCTAAATGAAGCAAAATGTTGTTCTTCATTTTTGCATCTGTATGCTTCTGAAATTGTATGTTCATAAGTCATAGTACTTTTATCCAGGCTTCTTATATCTGGTATCTTTTCATTGTTAAAAGATACATGAAACATATTTATATCTTTAGGTGTAGCAGTGATTATTTTATAATTATGTTTATTGTTCACAATATCCGTATCACCAATCTCAATGCAAGTACTGCTAGAGATTTTTTCTACAAAGTTATCCTTATCTTTGTCTTCATTGCAAACAGTGTGCTGTGGAATATCATGCCACGATGGCATAAACATTGAAATCTGGGACCAATCGTCACATTTGCTAACTGAATCTAAAATATTAGCAGAAAGAATAGATTCCTCATTATCTTGCTTACGAGGTGGTTTTGGTTCTGTATTCATTGGTATGCTTTTACTGCAAGCTGTATCATATTTCTTTGAATCATCATCCCAACTTTCTCCATTTTCCCATGCTGTCTCAACCTGGTGCATTTCTTCTAGACGTTTCTGAGCCTCCTTAATAAGTTGTTGTTTTATAATCTCATGCTGAGATAATTCCTCAGGACTACTCTCCTGTATATTTGTTTGGAGCTGTTCTGGTACTTCCTCGGTTGTAATGCAGTTTTGCTCTGGTTCATTAATATTTAAACATTCACCTTGTGGAATAGCTTCGGTCAATCCTTCCGTAGCACTAGTTTCCTGAATCTTTAACACAGAAGAAAACTCTTCTTGAAATTCAGTAAGATCACTTTGAGTTTTTACCTTAGTTTTTTCTTCTGGTTTTTCAGCCTCAGCTTCAGCATTTTCATCATCCTTTAGAGGAGGATCATTTCTCAATACAGGTGGAGCCATGTTTTCAGGATATAAGAGACCATATGCCTGTATTAAGTATAGTCCTGATATATTATCCTGATAATTCTCCAACATTCTTTTGATAGTCGCAAATGGAACATTGTGCACATTACGCTTACATAACTGATTTGCTTTTTTCGCCCAATAAGTATTGGGTTCTACTACTTCAATATAATAACCATTTTGGACACCCTGCCTTACATATGGTTCCATCTCCCATAGTTCAATATTAGTATTATCCACAATGACTGGACTTAGTCCTTTACATAGCTCCAGTCTAACTCTATTCTGATTCCATGTATGAGCATCACTCAGTCTAGATTTATCATATTGATATTGACCCCTTGTCACAAAAAAGTCATCAGTACTGAATGTATGTTTTTTGTAAGCATGATAAGTGGAACCAATGGTCATTTCTAGAATCTGTTTGGCGAGAAATGTTTTTCCAGAACCAGGTGCTCCTCTCAAAATGATCAGGACTCTGGCACCTTGGTTATGATATGCAATTATTTGACGGATTTGTTCTGTCCAGAAGACTGCTTTGTTATTGACGGTCTTTGGTTTTGAGGTTTGCTTTGGTATAGCCCCTTTGTTTGAGGCAGAAGCATAAGATGTTGAAGGTACTGCCAGACTAGAGTCACCGGGACTTTCATCTTGACTTGTAGATGGAATCTGTACAACTTGTAATTGATTGGTACTTGTTACTTCCTCTTCACTTTGACCTACATTCTTAGTGTCACTTGTAATATTCATGACAGCTTCCACTGATAGGTTCACTATAAAATGAATATAACATGAAAAAAAATACCTAAAAGTAACAAAGCTCTACCATAAAATAAATAGTTAAACAATGTACTATGTGAATAACTCACATCACTATGTACAGTAGATAAGCTTAAAAGCCAATAATCTGTCTCTATATTATACACAAATACATGTTAAGTAAACAGATAATAATAAATTGTATTGTCTTTAACTCTGAGCGGCTGCAACTGAACCAATATCAATATATAGTACTTGATACACAACCTAGGTATACATGCACTAAAACATCGATTGATTGAAAATATATATAACGAAGTATAGATATAATAAGTCATGTATTGAACCCACAGCCAAATATGATAAAGTCGAAATTGGCGAATCGCGCAGGACAAAGCGCAGATTCCCAGGCCCCGACGGTGTCTACTTCATACAGCATCTATTTATAGGATATGGTACCGGCCGGGGCTGGTGTATTGGGGCGAAAAATCAATACAGCCCCTTGATGCAGGGGTGTGAGGAAGTAGGTTCCTTGTTACAATGATATAAGTACTTACGATCGCCTTCGAAGCTCTCCACAATTGTGCATATTACTTCTTTAGTTATCACATTTCCAAACATACTAGCAATTGTTTCAACAACGGAAGAATAATCATTATTTTGATTCTCCATTGTGTACATGAAAATTTTGTATTACCATCTACGAGTAACGCTAACAACGGACTGAATAAATCTCACTGATATTACACTAGATAATGTAAAATCGTCTTTAACACTCGCTACTGATTATTTTATAACGAAAACATTATCAACGTATTTAGAATAAATTACGAAACTGATCAAAACGTCTCCCATCATCCACTTTTCCCCCGTTTCAATCACAGATAACCACAGTCAATTTTATTGATTGATTAAGGATGGGAAATGAATTGTGCAAAGGGATAAGCTACACTTTTAACCCATAGACGATATTCTAGTCGATATATTGTAATACGTTGGATTGTATTGTTATTGTTAAGCATACAATATGGAAAAAATATTATATTATATATATCTTGATATCTTTTCTACAAATTGAGTTTTAAATCGATATAAGGTAATATATCCCCTAAAATAACAAAACTCTAATTAATAAAATACTCTCATCGATATTTTTTTGACAAGTCTAAGCTATATTATAGTCTCGTAACTATATAAATTTCAATTGACATTGACAGTAGACTGTGTTTTCTGACATTGGCAGATTTCTTTGGTGATAGTTTTGGTTTTTTGAAAATGAATATATCTCGATGAAGTAAAATATTATTTTACACTAAAGACAACATTATTCAAAAAGTCTTTAGTAAATTCCCCATCCCAAAGTCTTTAATATTGGGGAATCCCCTTAATCTGTATCATAAGTATTTTATCATTTGCATTTGTTAGTATTAAGAGTAATCCTTATAATTTACTTTGCCTTAAACATAGTGATTATATTCACTTTGATTCTAATTCAGTTTTTCATAAGAAATTAATTACTTGACATAAAAGTTAAAAATGGGAGACAATTTCCAAAACAACAAACCAATGGCGCCGGTAATGATGGACTATGATTTTAAAATAAAAACACAGAACGAGAGATCCAAAGTGGAAGATTTGTTCGACTACGAAGGTTGTAAGGTTGGCCGGGGTACTTACGGCCATGTGTACAAGGCGAGGAGAAAAGATGGCTCTGATACAAAAGATTATGCTTTAAAACAAATAGAAGGAACTGGTCTTTCGATGTCCGCATGTAGAGAAATAGCAGTGAGTTGTTTAATTTTATACCATAAGTTAATAATATAGGGTCCAAATATGTTAAGCAGCTATATCAATATGTTTACATTAAAACTGACCCCATTGTGCCAGTGTGTCATTACACAGACAAGAAAGAAAACTGATTAATTCTTTTTTTCAAAAAAAGGTTTATGCAATACAAATAAAATGCTTTTTCATTCTGTGTATTAATATGTTCAATGACTATCATTGAAAGTTTTAATGACAATGTAAAAATGAAATAACACAATACATGCACAAATGGTTGACATGTTAAATCAGTATGTAGAACTTGTTTATTTCAATTCCTTTGTGCAGTTGTAAATCTATTTCAATATAACAGCATTCCAAGGAGCATTCATGTACAGCTACTTGAAACAGTTAGCAAAAATAAAAATAATCTATGGAAAAAGACAATGGTAAATTTAATACTTTTTTACAGTTACTAAGAGAGCTCAAACATCCCAATGTGATAAATCTAATAAGAGTATTTCTCTCTCATACGGACCGTAAAGTCTGGCTGCTTTTTGACTATGCGGAACACGATTTGTGGCATATAATTAAGTTCCACAGAGCTGCAAAGGCCAACAAGAAATCCGTGATGGTACCAAAAGGAATGGTCAAGAGTCTTCTCTATCAGATATTGGATGGGATTCATTATTTGCATTCAAATTGGGTTTTGCATAGAGATTTGGTAATTATTATTTTATGTAATAATGTTCATGAATTAAGAAATGTTTATCTTAATTTAATTCCTGAATACTAACAATAATGAGAGTTGTTTTTTTTTTATATTGTTGAATTATTCAATTATTAAATAAATATTGAAAATTCTTGTATGAATAAGATTGGTTTAGAAAAAGTAATTTTATTTATAATAGAGCCAATTCAAATAGTAATCGTATCCCCACAAGTATTGGACTATATCTTTTAATTTTAAGATACAAAATTATAATATTTTTTCTAGAAACCTGCAAATATCCTTGTAATGGGTGAAGGTCCAGAACGAGGAAGAGTCAAAATAGCTGACATGGGATTTGCAAGACTGTTTAATGCTCCACTGAAACCACTGGCTGATTTGGACCCAGTGGTGGTCACATTCTGGTACAGGGCACCAGAACTGCTCCTTGGTGCTAGGCATTACACTAAAGCTATTGGTATATATTTAAAAACATTTACAATACTTTCAATATCTCCTTCGAACACTTTTAGTTTTAGTTTTTTTTTAACAAAAAGAAATATGGTTTGCCTTAAAATATAGTTTTACGTTTCAGATATCTGGGCAATAGGTTGCATATTTGCTGAATTATTAACCTCTGAACCAATATTCCATTGTCGTCAAGAGGATATAAAGACAAGCAACCCATATCATCATGACCAGTTGGACAGGATATTTAATGTCATGGGATTCCCTCAAGAGAAAGATTGGGAAGACATCAGAAAGATGCCGGAGCATGCAACCTTGGTTAAAGATTTTAAGAGATCTAAGTAAGTAACTTTTATTAAAGTTTTGTTTATTAAAAAATGTATATTTGATTATTATCTCTCGCTATGCTATGGAAGGAAGTGGACAATTAATATCTCCTCATGCTCCCCATCTTTCTATGTGATTAATTTTCTTGTGGATTTGTTCAGAGTGCTATTGTTGTTGCCCCTATACTGCAGTGCATCAGGGATGTTTGCAGTGGCACGCGTAGATTGCTTTGACGCCATGATGCGCAAACATTGTGGATCACTGGTGCGCAGGGTGAGGGTCTGCACCAATAGCATTTTGAACATATTTGCAAATAGGCTAGACTGTGCCTACGTGAATCATTGCTGCAGGAAGCATGCTGCAATATGAGGAGAGCAGTAGTGGACGCATTATTGTTTATCGCCTCATAATTATCTTACTAATATATTGTTTTACTAACCCCAAATGAGTCTGTGTTACTTAATTAATAATAATAAATAAAATAAGAAATAAAAAATAAATAAAAACAGATTACTGTTCAGTTTCACTGACTGGTGTCATAAAATATGTGCTACTGCTGATCCTGGCTTACAGGAGTAAGAGTAGTGTGTGTGTGGGCGGAAAAGTCTCCATATCCAAAAAAGTTTAACTCATTTACTTTTATATAATATTATATCTACATAAGAATACAATTTATTAAATATTAAAAAAAATTACCGATTTCAAAAAAGGAGGAGGTTTTCAATTCGAATGTATGTTCTCTTTGTTTTGATTACTCTGCAAATTGGAGACTGATTTTCAAAAACATTCAACATATCAAGCTTTAAGACAATTTACTTAATATAGAACTTTGCCTCCAACTAAATGTTCATAAATATCATGATTAACAAAGTGCCTCCCCTAATACTTCAAATAATTAATATCTAATATAGATCTGTAAGCCCCTATGATTAGAAATAAAATTAGAATACACCTATGTAGTAAATTTTTTCACCATATTATATATTATTCTAAATTACTTGCTTTCAGTTACCAGAATTGTTCACTCAGTAAATACATGGACAGACATAAAATCAAACCAGACAGTAAAGCATTCAGTTTGCTGCAAAGATTGCTTCTGATGGATCCCAACAGAAGAATAACGTCTGAGGAGGCAATGCGAGATCCTTATTTCACTGAAGACCCACTTCCTACTCAGGTGATTAAGCAATAGTTATAGCATAAAATGTCAGAGTTATAAAGAAAATATAAATCTAACAATGAATTGGTTAAAAGACCTGTTTCATAGGAACGCGTAGAAATATCAAGTTGAAATTAATATATAATACTCAGGTCTATGGTTAATCTTTAGCTGTAAAAAAATACTTGTATGCCAACATGATAAAAAAATATAACTGATTATGTTGCATATTATGCGAGGGGAATCAAAACTTAGTTACTTCCTGTTGACCTATAATCATCAAATTTGGCTAGAAGCAAAGTCTTACGATAAGTATGTGTAAAGGAAGAAAGATTTTAAATCATCGAGATTAAATATGTTAAATCGTAAATATGTACTATAAAAAAAAGGAATTGACTAAAAAAGGGAATTTACTATTCCAAATTTATTATTTGCGGTTGGTGCAATTGCCGTGTTTAGAGATTGAACGGTAAAGTTAAGTTTGTCAAGTTTGATTTTACAAAATATATACTTAGATACCTTACCTACAAGTTTGTGCGGAACTCTCGGTGTGCGAGTCCAACTCGCAGGTATGCGTTTTTCTTAATTAATTAATGTGAAAAAATGTCTGATCACTTATTGCTGCATTAATTTGTAAATATAAAAATTGTTTTACAGGACGTGTTTGCTGGCTGTCCCATTCCTTATCCGAAGAGAGAGTTCTTAACCGATGACGATCAGGAAGATAAGAGCGACTCGAAAGCGAGACAGAACCAACAGCAACAGCCGAATGTTTGTATATTAATATTGAATAATGTTTATATGGCTCTATTTGTAACCAATACATATTTATCTCATAACAATTTTAGAGTGAACGGAAATCATTTTTACACGAGTTATTTATATACAAGTTTCACTAGGTGATATCTAAATTTGCTGCAATTGGAGTAAGGCGGCGATAGCATGAATCTATATCATGATATGTTCCACATATAATCCTACTTAGGACATTTATTGATACCAATTTCATTGACCAAGCATTCAAGTCTCAATAACTCATACATTATATCATATCTATACATCTATACTTCTATACTATTATATAAAGCTGAAGAGTTTGTTTGTTTGTTTGTTTTTTTGAACGCGCTAATCTCAGGAACTACCGGTCCAAACAGAAAAATTCTTTTTGCGTTGGATAGCCCTTTGTTCGTGGAGTGCTATAGGCTATATATCACCACGCTATACCCAATAGGAACGGAGCAGTAATGGCTAATCTCAGGAACTACCGGTCCAAACTGAAAAATTCTTTTTGCGTTGAATAGTCCTTTGTTTGTGGAGTGCTCAAAGTTATATATCATCACGCTATGACCAATAGGAGCGGAGCAGTAATAGCTAATCTCAGGAACTACCGGTTCGAACTGAAAAAATATTTTTGTGTTGGATAGCCCTTTGTTCCTGGAGTGCTATAGGTTATATATCGTCACGCTATGACCAATAAGAACGGAGCAGTAATGAAACATGATGCAAAAACGGGGACAATTTATTAGTTTTCAGAGCTTCTGTTGCGTGCGCTGCGTAAACGGTTAAAGTTATGCAACAATAATGTATGACGGGATTGTTCCTCTTAAAAAGTTCTACAAAAATATATCAAAAAACAAAGTCCCCCGCTGCATCGGTCTGCCCGAACGTGTTAAACTCAAAAACTACCCAACATATTAGGATAAAATTTGGTATGGAGACAGTTCGAGACCCTGGGAAGAACATAGGCTTCCGGGAAAATATATAGCGTGACTTTTATAACGGAAAACTTTAGCCCGAAAAACTTTATAACGCGGGCGGAGCCGCGGGCAAAAGCTAGTAATATGTATAATGAAAATATAAAGAAAAATAAAAGAGGTCAGATAAAAAAAGAATCACAATAAAATTTGGTAAAAACTATTTTGTTACGTACATTTAGTTTGAGAAAAACTCATTTATTTTATTTTCAGACACAACAAAATCAAGTACAGCAAAATAGTCACGATCACGGCGCCAACAACGCTAAACGAATGAGAATGACAGGTGAGTAATATTACAATTAACTTCTACCTATTTTGATCATGTGGCAAGTTTTTATTGGTGAGAGATCATAGATCAAAGTTTCAAACTGTAGTCACATCCCTTTTTAATGGATAAATAGTATTCTAGTTGATAAATTTGAAGATTGAGTTGTTCCTCTGACAGGTATCTTCAGAGCTCAGTGTTTAAACAATGAATCAAAATCGATTGAGGTTTTAGCAATTTTTATAATGGTAGTTCTATTGCTATTAGGAAAAAAATCAGGCGCTTTTGCTCTAACTGTTGTTCTTAACTTGGCTCTTGTAAAAGGATTGTTTTCAGTGGCCGGTTTTAAATTGAACTTTCAAGTGATCTATATGCTGCAAGTCGTTTTAAAAAAGATGTACCTATATTACAAAAAAATATGTTGGTGTTAACCAAAATGACAAGCACCTCACTGTACCTAAATGTACAATGAGCATCAAATTAAAAATTAAAATCGCCTGTATAAATTTGTATTTGCCAAACCAATGTTTTATTCATGGCACTTTACCTAGTTTAGATAAAGATACTTCTTTTGGTTATACTATATTTTTATTTTATTTTGATTGTGGTTGGTTATACATACCAGTATTTTTATCACAGGTCCGAATCAAGGTAATAACGCGGCAGGAGGGGGGCAACAGGAGTTCCACCAGCAACAGCAAATGATGTTCGGCGGGCAACAACAGGGCGGCAGTTCGCAACAACAAGGCAACTTCCAACAGAGGTTTTAATTGATTCTGTGTAGGAGATTATTGTGCAACTAGGAAGGGATGTTTAAGGGAATACATATTTTGATTGAACCTAATGTACCTAATTTTATTTTTTATTGTTTTCAATACATTATTGGGTCTCCTTAAAACTCTTTTAGCTGAAGATCATCAAAACCCAACAGTAAAGTTGAAATTTCTGTATTATAATCATTATATTAGAGTACATTTATTTTTCTAATAAGTCGGTTGTTTGATTCTATTGATTTTTGAGTCTTTTCTCTTTTAAGTTCATTTCTGCATAGAGAAAATACTTGGAGTTTGTCTAATCATGTATTACTATCAAAGGCCCAAAATGAAAATATAGGCGGAATAAATATTGTATTGCATTTTATATGTATAGACCATGAATGAAGGAAAAAGAATAAAATTACAAAAATAAGAATAAAAAATGAATGTCATTTAGAGTTAAAGTAAAATAAGTGCGTAATTTAAGATTGAATTTTTATAATTTCTGTAAATATTGATAAATTAGAAAATATACAAATTAAAGTCTTTGTACGAAATTATTTTTTATTTATACATTTTGACCATTCACACATACATCTTATACACATATTAAAATCGTAGTTCTTCCGTTGGGCATAAGTTGGCAATTGGTAGAAATTAGAACTCGTTAAAAATATGGTACATTCTCTCAACATTAAAAATTGCTTACAAATTTAACGCCTCTCAATGACTATTTACCGGCCGTTATTAATAAACCATATTAATCCATATCTTTAGATCGATCGAAAAAATATACTAATCAGATCATCTTTGATCTCTACGTTTACAAAGGGCTTTTTTTGATTTGTTTGTTGTCTAACGCCCGAAATTAATAATTTATCAGATCTATATGCAGTTATCGTCGATGTCGTTTATTGTAACTATTAGTCTGTCTCTATACCGAGCATATTGAGGTTGGCCTTACTTGGCTGGTTGATTAACGAATTATCTAGTTTGGATACGGCTTATAATAATATTATGAACTTTATCAATTTTTGTTTTCAAAAATTATCTAAAATATATTTTAATATTGGACGGAATTGTTTACCTTATAAGTAACTTACTTAGCAATATATTTTTCAATACTAAATTTACTGTCAGTGCCTGGCATAGAAGCGATAAGATGAATTCTGGCCCTATTATTCTATTCTATTAACCACTCGTGAGAATTTCTCTAAATAAATGTACGTAACGAAAAGATTTCACGAAACATTGTTACGTAATTTTTTGTCTTATCTATTATTTTTTTATTTGTCTTATGTAATACATCTGTTGTATCAAATTATATGTAGATTATAGGAGACAAAAAACAAATAGATGAGACTGAAAATTTCGTTACAATATTTTGCAAAAACTATTTCGTTACGACCATTTATTTTGAGAATTAGTGATATTACACGGTATTTCGTCGTAAAATTCATGTATAAAAAACCAGAAAGTCACAATATTAAAAGTACAAACTATGAACGTTTTCATAAAAATAAATTTTGATCGAATTTGTGGTCTAAAACATATTTTTATACTACTTATAACGTAATATGAAATAAATTTTAAAGGGATTATCTTATATTACAAAATCTACATGTTTACAAAAACATTACGCATGAATAATACAAGCCGTAAGAGGACTGTCATCTGCTCAATAGCTTTAGGTGGAACATTTGCTCTATTTACGAATCTAAGTTTTACCTAAATTAATACTAATCATAGATATAAATGGAATATTGAATGCGGTAGCCAATCAATATTTTTCACATTATGGTGCATTCCATACGGGGGACTTTTTTGTGTGTAGGCGTTCATTTAGTCAACACCAGGGGAAACCTACGAATAGAGTATTGGAATCCCGCGGTAAAGCGACTGCTCGGGCCCGGTAGAGAGTAGTGAAAAAATGAGGGACGGATGGGAAGTTTCTAGAATGGGCGGGGGTAAATGTGCGTGGGCCTTTATAGGCCTGAATGTGGAGTTACAACCACGAGGCATATCGACTTAACTGCGTGCCTAGGGCCGCGACAAATATCCCCCGTGCATGGGCGTCATTGTATAAACCTTTATTATATCTATGATCATAATCTTATACAATCGACGTCGATGTCACCTGGCACATTAAACATGATGGGAAATAGATTTAATAATCATAAGATCTATCCTTATTTAACTTCAATACACTCCTTGCACTGCAATGATAAAACATCAGATTTGGTCTATCGCTGCCTACCGTGACAACCTGAAAGTAACGCTGGAAATTTTAGTAATATTGCTAATGGATTGTTTTTACATATACAGCACAGTGACCCCACTGCCCCTGATGGTAAGTGGAGTGGGGTCCAGTGGAATGTCGACTGACGAGTGATAATTACCACTCGACACAATTATGCCGGTCTGTTGGAACCGGATATACACAGGCTGATCCCGAAACGCGTCACTCATACGTGGGCCACTATGGCGGGTTTTAACACCGTATGGTGGTGGAGCAGATATAAAATATCTGCATAAACCCGTACCCTGTGCTCAGAAAGCATGTCAACGCCAGCTAAGGGCAAATAAGTACATTAAATTTTAAATGGATTTGAGTTAATTATTTACGTAACATCTTGCTTTTACTTCGATCCGGTTAGTTGGGTTTACCGCGGTTTTTGGTAAGCTTGAATCTTAAAATATCTCTATCGTAGAGTTGATAATTGGTTTTATTTAATCTCAGTCTAATTGATGGATCCTGAAAATTGAAAAATAGTCTTTGGTCCTGTGTTGTCCAATGTGTATTCCGATTTGATTAGTTCGTCTCTCTTGAGCTTGGTGTTAGAGTCGACGGTCCGTATGCGCGTGCGCAGCTTACCGCAGCGTCCGTCCACTAGCTTTTCATATGCTGGAATGTAATTGTAAAAAATCTGTTTATTGATCTGAGCCATGTTTTCATTAGTTGAGAATATTTATAGATGAATGTGTGATTAAAAATGTTTATCGGAAATATGTAGTGTATCTACATAGTTATTACTTGTGTTATCCTACATAATGTTTTTCACTATGTACCAATGTAAATTGTCAATATGTTTTTGATTTAGTAATTTTGTCGTCTCGTATTAGACCGTCGATATCGGTATACATCTCATAAGATAACTTGACTCTAAACCATTTAACCCCCCTTATTCATAGACGTTAGATAACTAAGAACGAAGCATTGCTGTGATAACAAGTCTGTATCTCAGTGCTGACGGAATGGCAGCCTTCGCAGTGCGTAGATATTGGGCCGTTGTGATTGGCTAATATTGTTATACAACTTGAATCTAGTTGGCTGTCAGATAAACAAAGCTGTACAAACAACAAGCTTTCAGATAAACAAAGATGAGAAACAGACTTGTTAGCACAGCAATGCTCTGTCCTTAAATAAATGACATCTATGAATAAGGGGGTAAAATTATATTCAAAGTAGAACTAAATATTAAAACAATCCATAGGAGAATTAATAACAGTGAAAACTGAATATAATCCAAGTTTAATTTTATATCGACAGTGTGTATAACTTATAACCACAATAGTGTTCAAAGTACTTGATTTTGTAACTGAGTAGGTGTGGCAACTAATGATTTGCAAGGCGAAACCGGTTGGATCAATAGTTAAGTTATTACACTTGTAGTTTACACGCACTGTTTGTTTTCTGTTAATATTTATAGCGATTTTATTGTGGTAATACTAATTATTTATGGTCTTGATCGGGTTGTTAGTGTTAATGATGTGTATTCTTTCATTAGTGTTTTTAGTGATCTGTATGTAAAATAAAATTTTCAGACATAAATATTTGGTCTAATCATTCGGGTTTACTTTATCTACAGTTTGAGGTAAAAGGAAAACAAAATCAGTTACTGACATGAATGAAATGTAAAATTTCCTGCCTTAATATAGCTATGTTTAGTTTAGCCTATGTTGCATTGTTTGTGCAGAACTCTAGATTCTTCAGTCCTGTCCCATGTGAAATCTAATTTATTAAGTTATTTCTCGCAATTCCTTAATTCTAGCAAGATATTTTTAAATATCTTATAAACAACAAAGTACCTCTGCCGCATCGGTCTGAACTGTGAATATGATAAACTAAAAAACTACTGAACGGATTTTCATACGGTTTTGACCATTGGGCGGAGTGATTTAAGAGGACGGTGTATGTGTATAAGTCATTACCTAATGTTTGGTACAATCATTGACGTACGTAGTACATACATATAATATGTCGATGGGTACGACAGAAAAAAATGCGGCCATATATCTATTGTGCTTTGCTACCTTTACAAAGCCGGGACGGTTCGCTAGTTATAGATAAAGAAATATACTCACTGTCCTTTCTAAAGGAATTGTGACATGCCATATGACATATCGATGGGAATCCTTTTAAGTCCTTCGGATCTATCAGACCAGGTGATAACGGTCCAGCGCATATAGGATCTCTTCGTCCCTTACATGAATCTATACAAACATCGTATGAATTTTTCCTCGCTTTCGGCTTCGGCTTTCGGGTCCGAGGTGTTTTTGGTTTTTTCGTTGTAGTTGTTGGGTTTATGTTTACATTAGTTATCGAACCACTTGGAGCTATAACCCGAATTCTTAATGGAAGCAATGAAAGTGGTGGCTCAGTTCTAGGTATTGGAGTCGTCGTTGATAGCAAAGGTCTTGCTGTGTTTTGACAATTAGCAGTAGCGGGTGGGCTTGTAGTAGGCAGGGTTCTCGTTGTCGGCATAGTGTTATTAACTGTTGAGACTGTTTGAGGAGACGAAGGAACTGAAGTCGTGGTTCGTGACGGAGATGAAGCTGTAGGTGGCACTGTTTGAGGAGGTGAAGAAGGAATAGATGGCGCTGATACTGTTGGTATTGGTTGGGGTATACTAGGCTGTGTAGTGACGGTAGGAATCATTGGAGCTTGTGAACTAGTTAGTCCAGGCGGTTGTGGTAATGGATAATTTTGGATATTCTGTGGAGCCTGTTGGTAAATCAAAAAGTAATTTGATTGAGGAGAAGGTGTTGACGATTGTATTGGCAACTGTGTGACTATCTGCTGTGGTGATATCTCTGGTACATTGGATATGGGCAGTACAGGCAAGTTTTGAACTTGAGGGACCAGCTCCAATCGAATCTGTTGTGATTGGTTCTGCGATGACTGTGATCGTGAAGGTAACCCGCTGGTACTTTGATTAGATACTATCAATGGTTGAATAGGCGCCTGAACGGATAGGTCTAATTGACCCACCGGAGAAATTGGTTGTTCCATCTGAGGAAGCTGTGCATTTTGTGATTGTTGCACCGACGGGGGCTCTCTAGTCACAAGTGGTATAACGGGCTGTATTTCAGGCGGCGCAGGAGGAACATTAGGCAAGAACGGAGGGGCAGATGTTTCCTGAGGTTCAGTTTGGACTTGAACAGGAATCGTTGGAGATGAGGTTGGCGGCGTCGATGACGATGGCGTCTCGGATATTGCTACCGTTGAAGGCACTGTAGATGTTGGTAGACTGTTTATAAAATCTTCAAGTGTCGAAGATATACTACGTGTCGGCGGTTTTAGCGTTGACAGAAGGGAAATTTCATCAGGAATTTCACTTGATTTTGACAGCACTATTATAGGATTCGTTGACGAGAATGATGATTCAGTCGAGAAGAGTTCTGATATGGGCTTCGGTTGGAATCCATCATTAATCACATTCGCAGAGTACCACTCCGGTTGCTTATCCGATATTTCAGCTCGACATAGTTGTAACACTGGAAAAAATATTAAATTTCGTTACTTAAATACACAGACATCACCACTTTATTAGCAGCATTTACAATTTTAGGATCTACTTAGAAAAGATTACGTCTTTATATTTGTATCCGGAATTATAAAATTTATACATCTTATAAAACAAAGTCCTCAAAAGCTACCTGTCTGTATGTGATCAATTTTCTCAAAATCTACTGAACGGATTTTTGTACGGTTTTAAAGATAGTGTAATTCCTGAGGAAGGTTTCGGTTAATATTACATTACGGTTTTATGTAAATTGACTGAAATATGACGATTACTGTTGAAGAGGTCGCGTGGATGTCAAAAATCTGGTGGGTTTACGTGGGAAAGACTTTGTGAAACACTGATTTCTACGCGGACGAAACCGCGGATACAGCTAGTTATCATAATAATATGATCTTTAATAAAATAATGTCTTCGAAATACTTAAACAGTAGTTTGAGTAACTTTGAACAGGTTCCTCAGTTAAGTGTAATTCGTTCATAATATTTTTTATACTTAGCCTGTTTTACAACTTCTTACAAATTCTACTCGTTTCACAAATGTACCTATAAGCCGACCAAATACAAAAGTTACATTAATCTATGCCCACAAATAAATGCGTATAAATTGAATACTATCTACATCAGCTGTTTAATACGGTAACACTCTAATAACATGTAAATAATATGACATTAATGGCGAATATCGTTTTGGCGTATATAAAAAAACGTATAATACACAATTTGTATTTTAATGATATCAACACAATATATTCGCAATAAAAGTTGCTGTTGATTTAAGATGCATCATGCTCGAAACTGGTTTTCAAGGACCGCTTTTTGTGATCCCAATGCTCTCCGGCGAGGTCGTGCACCCCGCTCCGGGGTACCCTTTGCCGTTTCATTGACTAAATTGCATGCTCTATAAACACTGGACAATGTTGCATGCAGTGGGAAACGGACTTTCACCTAGTCACAACTATAGGATTATGTCGTTCTGTGTTTATCTTGCAAACGTGTGAGCATTTACAAGAGGTTTGGTTAAAAATCATAAAATAATCTAACTTAGATGTAGAATTTAGAAACGGTAACACGATTTAGATTGTTCATAAATATATTGATACCAACACTACTAAAATTTATACGTTAGTTAGGTACGATTACGTTTAATTTCGTGTTGTGACGTCAAACTATTATAGAGATGTAAACCGTAAGAACATTATATAGGATACTAGTTATTTTACTTTCTTTCTCAACTAATGCCTCATTACAATGTGATTAGTGTCCAACAAATTGGCCTGCGTTATGCATATACCTATCAAGTCTTTATGTGATATTTATTATACAAATGAAATTATCATGGCATTTGTGTTATATTCATTTAATTACGAACTAATTTCTACAAAGTTTTCCGCCCGCAAAAGTCCCGATTTCGTTTCTTTAAGTTTCAATTTTCCGAATAATCTGTCTCAGTAACTTACAACTTTTAACACTCTACTTACAAAACGGACTAATAAAGATAATTGGCTGATATATTTGTCGTAGATGAAGTAATTCCCCTGTATGTGTTTTGTGTACTTTGTACGCAACAAAACCATAAATATTATTACAAGTACATTATACCCCGTAAGACGTCGAATACCGATTCATTTTACATAATTAAACTTCACCTTATATGAATCAGAGATCCAGAATGTCAATTGCCAATTACATTTTCTGTGACCATTATTGAATTTCTAGCGGCGAATATTATTATACCAAGAACTTTATTATCATTTAGCATCGTATTAGCTATGATGCGAACAATGTATGATATTGTATAAATACGGGATGGTGACAACGGAAAGTCCTGAGCCTTTGGACAAGAAACATTTTTACAATCGTTCACTCTAATAGAATAGAATTTCGGAGCATAGAAAAATGTTCTAACGCAATACATTTTATATAATAATAATTTCAATAGCAACCTGTCATGGATAATCTGTTACAAAAATAAATAAGAATTATACACCTCCTGTGTATTATTGGCGATATTAGAGCATTATGTAAGGATCCTATAATTAGTATTTTTAGTAGGTAAATAAGTTAATATACGATTGCCCTGTATTCTATAATAGAGGTAAATATGACCTAAGTAATAGTTTGAAACATTTATTAAAAGATCCCACATTCATTCATTCGATCGCGATTCTCTTGTGAATTTTTAACACGCGTTGAGATTGTATCCCTACTCTATTTATAGATGACAAAAAAGTAGACAAAGCTACAACGCAACCGGCAATTATGCAGATATGCAAAAAACAAGGCGTTGGCACATGGATTCTATTTATTGTACGTTATAACAGACGATGAAACGGTATCCGTTAAGTTCTATGATGATCAAAGAGCGGCTGGATTAAATAAAACATTGCAAAAATTGTTGTGCAAATGTATAAACTGTTTGAAAAAGAGCAAGAAGAAAGAGATTCTTCGGTAATATTAGTGACAATCCGAAAGAAAACACAATTCACAAAACTGAGAGGCCTACTGCTACTAGTAATGGGACCTAAACGTGCAAATATCTCAAAATATGTAAAATGTTTTTGATACTAAAATCTGGTTCCAAGATGTTATGCTACATAATCCGCACTTATGTAATAAATTGTTAGATTACGAAACCATCGTCTTTCGTAGTCTAAATAACAGTGAAAGACATTACTAATACTGTCTTCAATACGAGAGTAACATTAGAACGTTTTAAATAAAAATAGGAACTTATTATTTGCATGCAATGGAGATATTATGGGAAAGTACATTGTCAAGCGGAATGTGCGCTGCAATCTTAAAGTACGTTAAAATAATTTTAAATGCGTATATGTTTTAAAGGCGAAAATAGTGTTATCAATTAGGGAAATTAACATAAAAAGCTTTCCTTTTTTTCTATCTATTTTTCTTTATACTGCTAAAGTTCTCCACATTTCATAGTACATGATCGTAAGACTGGGCATATTCTACTTATAACCACGTTAAGAAAATCCAAAGGAATTATAATTACTTCTCAGTTCGCGGTAGCATTCCCATTTCAGAATTATCAAGAAAACGAGCGGCGGGGCTTACTTAGCGAGTTTTTACTTGAATGTTTGCGGCGCGGAAAAAATTGTTCTAAGAAAAACAAAGTGAACTCTGTATACACGCGCACTGTTGTGGGAATACTTTCTCTTTAAACGTGTCTGTATTATTATATAAAGTTTTATAATACCCAGTGATAATATTGGATACAATGTCCTTTACACCGGAAGACAATTCTTATATAATTCCACTTAGCGACAGATACAGTAGTAAAAGAAGAGTGAATAACAACTCAGAAAACATCTCGTGTTCGAGAGGTTAATGATTTATATATTATTTAATTATTTATTTATCTCTGTATATAAATTCTTACAAAATGAAAAGAAAAAGGTACCTACGTAAAAAAATCTTTACAGAAAAAACTTTGTTAATGGAGAAAATGTATTCAAACAATTTATAATTTGCGAAATATTAGGACATTCGTTGTAGAAAGCTTTGCTAATAATAACGATCTGGTATGCGTGTTAATGTTTCATAAACAAAAAAGGTAATTCATGTATAATATATAATATAGCCAATTCTTCTATTTACAAAAAAAAACGCATTAAAAGTGAATCTTGGAATCTAACGTCTAGCTTGTATAGCTAATCCTACCACAACAGTGACTGGCTTAGCTTTGCTAATAATTAGGTAGAGTGCAGTCCAACAACTAGCAAAAGGTGTTGCGCCTTTCAGAAATCTTTAGAATTTTATATCTTTGAGAATTATAATATAATTATATAATTATAATATAATTTTATATTTTGAATATTATACACACTTACTAGCCCCGAAACTCGCCATAATAATTATTTATTTATTTCAATATCAACACACAGCCATTACAGGTTACACCCAATACAACTGGCGGAACTACTAACAATACATAAAAACTTACAACTATATTCTACAACTATTTTTAAAAATAAATTATATAACAAAAAAAAATATGAAAAACTAAGCATAACAAATGACATGAGTTACATGTCAAAACAACTGCTTTGACATGCACCTTGTTTACGCTATTAATAGCTCGGGTGAGAGGCGTAATGAGCCGCTTTATAGATGTTACATTATATAACACATATTAAGACAGTTTTACCCAGTACGGTACAAATAAATATTCAATGCAGTCCCTTAACCTTCAATATCACAATAAATGCCGACATGACCGGCGAAATGTTTATGCGAACGGCGTACTCTCTGAGAAACCATTAAACGTTACGCGTCATACATTCAACAGCTCCGCCAGTGCCAGCAGCTTGGCATAATGTTAAACAGCTGTTGTGTCATTGATAGGTCATTTGCACTAGTGCACTAGGCTTAGAATTAATACGGGTATTTAAGAGATAAGCATAGATGGAAGGATTATGGAGTAAGTAGATAGTGAAGTTTGAGATACTGAAGAAATTTGTCTTACTTACTACTACTCTTATATATATATATATATATATATATATATATATATATATAATGAATTTTTTTTAATAGGTTTGGGGCTAAAATAAAGCGCACTGTCGCTTATACCAATATTGGAAATATTCACTGCAGTTACCTAATAAAAAATCTTTTTTTCTGCGTTTCTTCTACGTAAATAAAAAACTAACTATTAATTATCTTCTGGTGCGTATTATTTCATTCTAAGGAGTTAAACATGGCGTTTATCAGATCATAATTTACATTATAATTATCACCACAATTACAAACAATGCCGGCCGCGCCCACGTCACCAGCCCTTCTCGGGATAAAATAACCATTGTATACTCGAATCCCGGATAAAGAGTGGTTTATGTCCTTTCGTATTTAAGCTAACTTCGTGAATTCCAAAAAAAAATCAACAAAATTTAATCGAATGTGGTTTAGCCGCGAAATGTAACAAACAATTACTTTCGCATGTAGGTACCTACATCGAAGATTTATATAATATTATGGATGCGACAATTTTGAATATTGCATTAGCGGCCACGTTCTGTTGCTTAAAAAACCGTTATACACAAATATAGATGTAACATAATCAAATAATGAGTAACTGTTAACTTGCATGTTCGGTATGTGGTTTGGTGAATTTAGGGTCAGATTTAGTTAACAGTTAACTGTTGAGTGTGTTGTATGATTTCTGAATGGTCTATAATTATATTTAGTAATGAATTATTGAATTTGCAGCTGAATGCTTTCAAAATGAATCATTATAATATTTAAATGAATATAATAGGAATAATTTATATCGGTTATCATATTGGTAATGATTATCCATTGTAAACATAGTACACTGATAGATTTTTTGGGTCATCCCTTATGGCTATGAGAATAATTAATTGTGAAATATTATCCCTATCCTCTCACCAGTTGACACAATTATGCCGACCTGTTTGGAACCGTATATATAGGTACAGGGTGATTCCAGAACGCGACATACTTTTTTTTATTCCGCCACTAAAAGGTGACTGCACTACACCTGACGGTAAGCGGAATGCCGTCCAGACTGAGTATTGAATGGCAACAGATGGTTATGTTATGCCATTCGACACAGCTAGTCTACTTAGGTGCTTCTTCACGTTGCGGCCGTAACACCCAGGATTATGTGAGCCACTATGGTGGATTTCACGCTTATGTACAGAGGGTACTGTGCGGATGGATACAAATTTCCTACCATCAGCAAGTTTCATACATCAGACAATATAGTTCGTTTTTTTGCGGGAGATGCACTTCAACCGTGTGGGCCTATAGCTTGTATTTAGATAGCGCAAGTAGCAATTCTACATAGAAATTATAGGAGAATGCACCAGTGGCGAACGGTAACATTTTCTATAAGGAACCCCGACACAACATACAGGTACTAATATTCATAAATGCGTTCTGCAAATCTCTATAATGGTCATTTAATATAACATAAATTACGAAAGGGAAGCCGACAGGAATCGGGGAAGCATCAAAGGAAAATTAAAAATATGACCCAGTATTTAGTAGGGTAGAAGTTACTTTAGGAACAATATTTTTTTGTAGAGCCACACTGTATGCTCTACTTATCTTGCAAATAATTATATTTTAGACTATTGGCGAATAATTCGTCGAATACCTTGTGGCATAAATATGACTATAAATAATGAGTACGAATACACCCGAATGCGCTGTTTCTGGTGAAAACGCGTTTGAAACTATTTGTCTGTATTCGGCAAGTATCTAAATCAGGAGTAATGATTATATATTCACAAGATTTGGGACCTACATCTTTAAAGAATAAATAAACAGAGTAATATATTCTGTTAGTATACCTTAGTAGATATATATACACCTTAGTAGATATGTAGAATAGAATGGAATATTACAACTTGTAAGTACATTATGCAGCGGGTTCTCCCACGCAGTCTGTTTATAAATTATCGAGAATACGCATAAGTAAAAGTGGTCGGTATAGCATTTACTAAAGATACTGTTTCGAAAGTTTCTCATGACTAATCTAATAGCATTCACAACGCGTTATAGGTTCTAATACACCAACTCACTCCTAAGAATCTAAACAGTTTTACCCAGCCAGGAATCTAGTTTCGAACCGTTCGATTCATTGCCTTAATATGCTGACTGTAACAGAACGTGGCTATAATATTTTGAATAACTGATTTCGTCATAGAACAACAAAGTTAAAGGCTGTTGACCTTGAGGCATCCACTGCGTATTACCCGTTGTAAAGACATGTCAAATAAACACCAGTAGTTATTAAGCCTAGAACAAAATGTATGTTTGAAGGTATGTGAAGTCTGCTAATCCGTAATAGGCCAGCGTGGTGGATTAAGGCCTAAACACTCTTAGTAGTAGAGTATGCCCAGGAGTGGGACAGTATTAGATCTGTTGATTGTATAAAAAAAATATAGAACTGGGAAGATCGAATACAAAATAATTACACTCTGTCAAAACAAATTTCCACAAATTTACAGATAACTTTAAAATTACAAACAAACGTCGGATTATCTGATCATAAATTAATTTTATACCAGATCAAAAACTGACCAAAACACATTAATCGAATATATCGTATATTTCTAAAAAAAAAGAAGTGTAAATTAATATTTAGAAACTTAATATTAGATCTATAAGTATAATTCAAAATTATGCAGATAAAAAACTGTGTTTTACATGATAATGTTTACCTAATTAGTAATAATTATTGGCTTTAGTATCTACAAAAGATATAAATTTTGTTTACTATAATCGTGTGAAATTATTATCTATATCTAATATACTTAGTCTGGCCATAAATACTGTTACACTTAATTATAAAAAAATATTACATTTGAATTTCGAATCTGTCATTTTTATACGATTGTTCATTGTGTTTTCTCATTTTGGCGCCAATACATTGTAAAATATTTTGCGATATTAAAATGGTGTGGGGTGATAAAGAGAACCGAATCGCTGTGATAGCATTACACAAAGTAGGTATGGAGCCAAATGCAATTTTTAAAACTCTCCATACACTTGGTATTAGTAAAATGTTTGTGTACCGGGCTATTAATAGGTACAATGAGACCTCCTCTGTTTGTGACAGAAAAGATCTGGCCGTCCACGTAGTGTTCGTACGAAAAAGGTGGTCAAAGCAGTAAGGGAAAGAATTCGAAGAAATCCTGTCCGAAAGCAAAAGATTTTATCTCGGGAAATGAAGATAGCACCTAGAACCATGTCGCGTATTTTAAAAGATGACTTAGGACTTGCAGCCTATAAGAGACGCACTGGCCATTTCTTAACTGATAATTTAAAGAAGAATAGGGTGGTAAAATCGAAACAACTACTGAAGCGGTACGCAAAGGGAGGTCACAGAAAAATTTTGTTTACGGATGAGAAAATTTTTACAATTGAGCAACATTTTAACAAACAAAATGACCGTATTTATGCTCAAAGCTCTAAGGAAGCTTCCCAATTAGTCGACAGAGTGCAACGTGGACATTATCCGACTTCAGTGATGGTTTGGTGGGGTGTTAGCTATGAAGGAGTGACTGAGCCATATTTTTGTGAAAAGGTATCAAAACATCGGCACAAGTGTATCAAGATACCATTCTTGAGAAGGTAGTTAAGCCCCTTAACATCACCATGTTCAATAACCAAGTATGGTCCTTCCAGCAAGACTCGGCGCCGGGTCATAAAGCTCGGTCCACGCAGTCTTGGTTGGAATCGAACGTTTCGGACTTCATCAGAGCTGAAGACTGGCCGTCGTCTAGTCCCGATCTTAATCCGCTGGATTATGATTTGTGGTCAGTTTTAGAGAGTACAGCTTGCTCTAAACGCCATGATAATTTGGAGTCCCTAAAACAATCTATACGATTGGCAGTGAAGAATTTTCCCATGGAAAGAGTGCGTGCTTCTATTGATAACTGGCCTCATCGTTTAAAGGACTGTATTGCAGCCAATGGAGACCACTTCGAATAAGCTTTTATATTTTTAATTGTTTTATATTTATGTATTAAACTGACACACTGTAAAAGTAATAAATGTTATTTGCAGTTAACAATTTTCTTTTTTCTTTATTACAATATTTATGGCAAGACTAGGTATATAGCTGGCTGACTCAATATTACAAAGTTCTAAGTTAATCATTATAAATGTTGGAACAAATGAGATTTATATTTTCACGTTGATATAATTAGCAGATACTAGATTCATTGTTAACCCTTTATTTCTCTTTCGTGATTATTTACAGTATGCAAAAGAGCGTAAAATATTTTTTTAAATTTTGTGTGTTTGCACAAATGTTTGTTAGTACATCAAACCAAAACAAATCTTTAGATTCAGACTCTGATAACTCAAAAACATTAAGCTTTATTTTTGTAACGTGTCAGACTGATCATCTGATCTGACTGACATCCAACGGATTGTTTTACGGGGACTTGTATCAGGAAGGGTATAATAGTCTGAGATATATCTAACTTCACAGAGATCGCATTGTGTGCACAGGTAATGAAAACAAAATATACTTGAACGCAAAAGTTGTTCGAATTCACTTTTCCAATTTCCGGAAACCGGAACACTTAACGCAAACAGTATCACAGACAATTCGTACAAAAATTCCAATATTTCACTATAATTTACAACAAAATAGCTACGTCAACGGTTAAATAACCTGAGTAAAAACATAGATGGAAAATTACTTACGTGTTAAAACGACGAGCGTTGTTCGTAGGTACGCCATGCCGGGACGAGCACAGTCTACTGACGAGGTGTGCGAACGGACCCCGGCTAGCCCGCCGCGCTCTGGTTTAATCAAAACGAGTTATCAATAACTATATAATAGTAGTTTAATAAAAAATGCAGTAGATATTGCATACATTTAAAATGCAATTAACATTTTAATGTACGGTAATTATTGATGAATATTGTTAACACTTCCTTTATGGACCTGGGGTTTTGGAATTGTTATGTACTGCTAATTTTTGAACCAAACTTTCGCATTTGATGTACTGGTGGTAGGTTTCTCATATGTGAGAGTCCGCTTGGGTAGGTAACACCGCAATGTCTATTTCTGCCGCCAAGCAACAGTGTATGGTCACTGTTGTGTTCCGGTTTGAAGGTCATTGTAGCCAGTGTAACTATTGGACATAACAGAACTTAACATCGCATGCCTCAGGATGGCGAGCGCAGTGGAATACCAAACAATACTTTATAATTCAAAGTGTTGGTTGGTGTTTCTACTGTTTATGACCGGTTGTATCTCTTACGATCAGGCGAACGGCAAGCTCGTCTCGGAATTAAAATAAAAAAAAGAAACATTTAAGTAGATACAATTATTACTACGAACCGATTTCGATTTATAATCGAGTAACACAGTATTTTTAAATACATACAATCTTAAAAATTATTGGGCTACCTGATAATACGTAACATTTCATTCACGCGTCGATCTATTTATAAGATATCGAAAACAGCTTTTTATCGCATGTTTGAAAAATCATGTTTTTTGGACCTTTAAATTTATTATAAGCAAGTACTTATGATTAAAATATGGGGCACCCCACACGTCAGACTTTACATCGGGAAAGACTTCCAAGCGCGCGGAACCAGGAGGAAAATCTAGTATTGATATAAAATTTCTTTTCTTCAATTGTTTCACTTGCTTTAAGCTGCTTATTTATTTATTTATTAATGATTCATGCATCTAAAAATCACAAATTATAAATAATAATACAAATTCTGATATATATGACTATTAATGGTATGTACAGCATTCTCATACACATAACATCTAGATAAAATTACAAAATAAAATAAGACTAGAAAATCCTATAAAAAACGTAAAAGAGCATCATTTAGACATTAAAATGAAACGGTACAAATCAACAATAAAATTACAAAATAGTGACCATAGCGGCGATAGCCTAGTTGGGTGTGGAACAGTCTGCCAAGACGAATGTCCGCAGGTTCAAACCCCAAGGGCGCACACCTCTGACTTTTCTAAAAATCATGTGTGTATTCTTTGTGAATTTATCGTTCGCTTTAACGGTGTAGGAAAACATTGTGAGGAAACCTGCACATCTGAGAAGCCTCTATAGGGATTTCGAAGGTGTGTGAAGTCTACCAATCCGCGCTAGGCCAGCGTGGTGGACTAAGGCCTAATCCCTCTCAGTAGTAGAGGAGGCCCGTGGTAACTGCTCAGCAGTGAGCAAAAGTATATAATACAGGGCTCATATTATTATTATTATTATTAACCATAAAAATGAACTTATAGTAACCATGAAATACGATAAAACATTATAAAAAAGTTAAAATAAGAAAAAAAAATTTTATTATAAAAAAAAATTACATTAGATAATAAACTGTAATCTACTTTGTCAAGCATGTGTGGCAGAGCTGGTACTTACTTACTAGTCATTATGATATAAATATCCCCCACCGTTGAAGACTAAATTTAAAACACGGTTGGTATTTCCAGAACGCACTTTATTGCAAAAAAATGCTATCTAATATCTCAATTGGCAGACAAAATGCAATCTTTACAATTTTTTACAGATAGAATTAAGTATAAAAAAGTGTCTACTTACCATAAATTACGTGGATTAGATAGTTATCTAAATAGCTTCTACCAACAGGAACTCGCCCAAGATTTCCGTATTTTAAGGTATTGTTGCTTATCCAATTTCGCTAAAATAATACAAGTTCAAAATAACTTCTTTTTTTATTTTGCATTATCGTTATGTTGAACATATTGCTTATGAATAAAATTATAGAGACGAGACTGTAGTTTATAAAGTTGGAATACTGTGTTTTCGTAGAAAATCAGTAACAAATAAACATGAAGGTAACTATGGCTATTGCTTTTGAACACACATAACCCTAGAGCAGGGACAGCCATAAATTTACTAGTTAACGTGCCATTATTTACGTAAAAAAAATAATGTGCTGTAACAAGTCACCCTGGGCAGGTTTTTACGGTTGTCTATCATCGGCGAGTTTTATTTTTATTTATTTATTGCACTTAATATACAAATGTATACACGGGGACTTAATGCCATAGGCATTCTCTACCAGTCAACCTTAGAGTGGTGCAGAGATAATCAAAATAGGTGCATCACGATAATATGACACTGAGAAAAAATATATAAAAATTTCATTTTTAGTTTATATTTTGTTACACATACTTAAATTCTCAATTATTGGTTTGTCCGAATTATTTGGCAAATTTAGGACCTGTGCCCGTTTGCCATTCCTGTCCTTTATAATTGCTTGTTTATGAATATTTTAATATTTAAAGCTATGGGCGTTCTACGATATTAAGTCTTATAATATACTTTTTGGAACAACTTACTTGTGACTTTACCAGTCACCACTGCGCGAGCAATGTGCTGAAAAAGGAGTATAAATCGCGTATTAACTTGTAGATTACATTATTTGAAAGAACTATAATTCGACTTTAAGGGACACGAAAAATAAAACTAGCTATTTTTTTTTACATTGATGACAGTCTGTAAGCCGGTGATAAGACCTAGAACTTCATTTTAAAAGAATTGACACATTAGTCGATATTATGTGTACTAAATAGATATAAGGTTGGAAAAACATTGCGGTTGTCGTGAAAACCGTATTTTTATACACACCATCATCATCATCATCAGGCCTGTATTATATACCGTCCTACTGTTGGGCACGGGCCTCTTCTGCTACTGGGAGGGATTAGGCCTTAATCCACCACGCTGGCCTAGTGTGGATTGGTAGACTTCATACACCCTCGAAATTCCCATAGAGAACTTCTCAGGTAGGCAGGTTTCCTCACGATGTTTTCCTTCACCGTTAAAGCAAGCGACAATTCACAATATACACACCATATCCTTTGTTTTTTTTTTTTATGCTATATTTATTTATTTTCATCAAGTGGATTCGAAGCAAATGTATGTATATATGAGTATAACAAACTTGGAGAGTAATTCTGAAAATAGTAGATATTTATATATATTTTTTAATTTCTTTGAATGACGAGACGAGCTTACCGTACAGTTGATGGTGAGCGATACGACCGCCCATAAATAATAGAAACACCATCCAACACCTTAAATTACAAAGTATTGTTAGGTATTCCACCGCGCTCGCCATCCTTAGACATGAGATGTTAAGTCTCATTATGTCCAGTAGTTACACATGCTACAATATCTTTCAAACCGGAACACAACAGTGACTACACACTGCTGCTTGGCGGCAGTAATATGGCGGTGGTACTCACCCAGACGGACTATCACATAAGAGAGACCTAGCACCAGTATTATGTTTGCATACGATATAGAATTTTGTTGAAATAAAAACTTGGATGTCATAAAATGATTCTTACTAAATACTCAGCAGCCGTGTGTGACATCTGTGTCCAGTGTAACATACGTATGTTCTAATTATTGCATTCATGAATCAGACATTTAGCTCCCGACATTTGTCTATCAAACATAAATGTCTACTCTCTTAGTATTACCTCTTGCACTTTAACAAGTACTTATTTTTTTGTCATATAGGAACGATTACTACGCAATTTTATCGGATGTTATATATACTGTCTCCGTGGTATGTTTTGCAGTTGTTTATACCATGGCGTGTGGTGGACAGCGTTGGGAATAATCATATTGTATTTAACACGAATTTATTGTAGATATCTACACTCTATCACCATTTTAGTGTACACTATAGAATAACTGGATAAAATAAGTAAGTTGAATATAAATACTGTTACTCATTATTATTAAATTACATAAACAAATACTTCAAGACCTATTGACAATTAATGGTACTGGGGGATCAATATTTTTTTTCAAGTAGGAAATATGATATTATAATATTACGCTCTATGGAATGCTGTATACGCTCCTGGATTTGTTTCTTCCCATTTTAAAGGTGATATGCGCACATTAGCTTATATAATTATTGTGACTATGTACAAGAAAGACTTGAAAAAAAAGATGTAATGAACAATTGATGACAAAAAAGTAAGTTCGGTGTTTCTTTCTGCCTTTCTTCTTGTGGAGTCTTCGCTTAGGTAGCTCGCTTCCTCACCGTTGAAGATCACGATGGGTTAGCCTTATATTTCCCCGTAACTGCCAACCCGAGCTGGCTAATTTGTTTTACCTTATGCCTTGTATTCCTTAAGAATTTTATCTCTAATTTAAAATGACTGTAGTCATATAAATTATTTAAGTGTTATTCAGAAATAATTATAATTATCCTTATAAATTGTTTTGACATATCTTAAGTGTTACTTTGTTCGCCTACGTGATAAATAAAGTATTTTATTTTATTTATAGATCATTTTTTAAAGTATGGAATCTTTTATATTTTTTTTAATCCGCTTTGTTTTTTTCATGTTTATAGTAATTTATTTTCTTTTATATAGGGGTACGATAAAGTGACTCCATTGCACCTGATGATAAGTGGAGGGGGTTTGCCACCCAAATAAAATGTCGACTGATGAGAGATGATTAATCCTCGACAGTCGACACAATTATGCCGGCCTGTTGGAACCGGATATACCCAGGCTGATCTCGGAATGTGATATACTTACGTCGGTTGCTATAGCGGATTTCGGTCGCCATCCTGGCGGATATATCCTAACGCCAGAAAAACTAGCAGTTATCTCTATTGTTCCTTAGGTCATCTATTTTAATCTATTAGTTGTGGTGATACAGTGTTGTAGTTAATTTTGTGTACGCAAAAAATGAGGCGGCTAGACCAAACTGGTACCGCTGTGTTGAAAAACAAAATGAAATGGAAATTTAGAGGCCCAATATTTTTTTCCCATTCCATAAACATTAAATTTCCTGTCACATACTATGTGAAATAGGTTATTTATTTAGATATTTATTATTCTGTTAATCGCTGAAAGGTATTTAAAAAAATTGACAGTTATATAAAAGTAACATTTTCGTTAAGTTTTCTTAAATTGCACAACAAAACAAAAAAATAGTGAAATCGGTTCAGCCGTTCACGCGTGATGTGTGACCAAGGGAAATAGGGATTTATTTTTGTATATATAGATACATAATTATGACATCAAAACATTTACAAAATTATATCCAATATAAAAAAAAGATTATGTTTATCCTAATCACTATTTTCGAGCCACCACAAAAATGAACCAATCGGAACAAAGTTTCTTTTACTTATAAATGACTTATTTTATTTATTCTCCGGATCCAATCAAAGATTACAGTTGATATCGTTTCTCGAAACCGGCTGATATATAGAAACAGAATATTAACGATTGTTAAATCTATATCTTAATTATTTAAGACAGAGATGGTTGAACATGCAATCTATTAACATTATTTCTATCATTCTAGGCATATAACCAAACATCGTCATAGTCATGGCGTCTACTAGTTCTTAATTCTCGACTACTTGTGGAAGTAATATGTTTTTTTTTACAGAAATGGCACCGAATTTTGGCACTGAAATGTCAGCACCTATCGATGCAGAAGAGAGTTACGAAAAGCTGATACCACCACAAGCCGCGCCAAGGAAATACAAGTATTTGTACGCCAATATGATATATTTTGCATATTGGCACATCGCCGGACTTTACGGTATTTACCTGGCCATCACTTCAGCAAAATGGGCAACCATTATTTTAGGTAAAAAAAACAAATTAACTTTGGCGTCGCGTATATATAGTCAACCACACCAGTAGCTAAACAAATTGAAAATTTTAAATCGCCTACACACTTGTGTATTCTTACCAATTCTTTTTTATTCACAAAAGTAAAATGAAAGGTTTTACTGCATATTACACGAAGAAAATAATGTTTTAGTTAAACTTAACGCGCATCGGCGATTTCAAGTTGTTGGCATTAACCCTTTTTGACGAAATTGCGGCAACAATTAGAAATGAACCTTGTTTTTGTTTCAGCTTATTTATTATTCGTAGCGGGAGACATTGGCGTTACAGCTGGAGCCCACAGACTGTGGGCTCACAAGAGTTACAAAGCGAAACTACCTTTACAAATCCTCTTGATGCTGTTCAGCACAATGGCTTTTCAAAATACGGTTATAACTTGGGTGAAGGACCACCGCATGCATCACAAATACAGTGACACTGACGCCGATCCTCATAACGCTACTAGGGGTTTTTTCTATTCCCATGTAGGTTGGTTGATGGTAAAGAGACACCCTGAGGCTATTAAGCGAGGAAAATCTCTGGACATGTCTGACATCTACAATAACCCAGTTTTGAAGTTCCAGAAAAAGTGAGTCCGATACAACTCTTAGCATTTATATTTAGAGTAAACCTTTGGAATTATGGGATACATCTTTAAATATATATTAAAAACGGGACATATTTTTACACTGATAAACAGTCTTTTTATCTTTTTTCATGAAATCCCTAATTTGAATGAATTATAAAATTATGTGGACCTTATAACATGGTCCATGATACTTTGTGTTTTGCAATTCTTATCATCTTACAATTAACCTATAGTTGATTTGTTGCAAGTATTTATGGATTTTTGTAAACAATGTGTACACATTACATATTAGCAATTACAAGGGCTTAATATAAACCAATATTTTTTTACAGATACGCCATTCCGTTGGTTACTACTATCGCCTTTGTGCTCCCAACAATAATTCCAATGTATTTTTGGGACGAAAGTTTTAATGTTGCTTGGCACATGACCATGCTGAAATATATCTTCGGTCTGAACGCTGCATTTCTAGTCAACAGCGTTGCTCATATGTGGGGGTATAAACCTTATGACAAAAACATAGCGCCAACACAGAGTTACATAGCAACATTCGCCACATTAGGCGAGGGTTTCCACAACTACCATCACGTGTTCCCTTGGGATTATCGTGCGTCAGAACTTGGAGACAATTATTTAAATTTTACGACTAAGTTCATAGATTTCTTCGCTTGGATTGGCTGGGCATATGATTTGAAAGCGGCTCCTGAAGATCTGGTTCAGAAAAGGATTGAGAGAACTGGCGACGGTACTAAACTTTAGGGTTGGAGTGATAAGAACATGAAAGATCATGTGAAATCTACAGATGTACTTCATACCAAGGATAAATAACCCATAGTAATTTAAGTAACACATATGAATATACAAAAATATGAAGAAATAGTTTTGGGTAAGGCAAGACTTTATTCACATTGAGCCAGTGTAATAATTTGAAAATATATGTCTGTGATTTTTTATGATACCTTTCCCATTTGATCGTAAGGCGCGAACTAATTGCGCAGTGCGACCGCGAGAAATTCTTTACGGAAAATGTATAAAATGTTGAAGTTTCGATTAAAAATAAAATAAACTGATTTAGAAATAAAAAAAAAATGTTTTTTCTGATGACATTATATTTTTTTTAAATATAAAAGAAACTTGAAACCTGAAACCTTATGTTGCAAAATCCTCCAGTCGAGTAAAAGGTACAACTTTTAATCCAGGATATAAAGGAATACCGTAGAAATGACAAAATATAATATTTTTCTTTCCGCCGGCACTTGTGCCTCCCCAACTATCGCCATAACTACAATCCGACCATACGTTTGTTGTGTTTCTGCTTTCCTAATTTCCTAATGTTTCTGCTTTTATGTAATAAACTTATGATGGTAATTTAAAAATCAATATTATGTTTTTTTTTACTTCAACGCTAACAAACAGTCGTCCTATTAACGGAATGTCCCTATTCGGATTCAGATTCTGAGACTACAGAAAGGGATAAGGGCTTAGACCACCACGCTGGCCTAATGCGGATTGATAGACACCCTCAAAATTATTTTAGAGAACTTCTCAAGTATGCGGGTTTCCTCGCGATGTTATCCTTCACCATTAAAGCAAGCCATAATTCTTAAGTCAGAGGTATGCGCCCTTGGGAGTCTACGGACATTCGTCTCGGCAGTACGTTACAGACCCAAGTAGCTTCTTCCGATTCTTACGTAATATCGCCGCTTCACTGTGTTATTACGTAAAAATCGGAGGAGTTTACTGGGAAATTAAAATTAATAAAAAATGCCATGTATGCCATCAATAGTATTCCTTTAATATTTGGACATACTCATGAGAGACAGCCGCTAAACAAGAGGAGCTGCAATTGGAATGTCTGCGACATTCACCGTACTCCCCGGATCTTGCTCCAACAGATTACCACTTTTTAATAAAATCTGACTGTATTTCCGATTTTTCGTGTACTTCGCAATTAATTTGTGAGAGTTAGTGATTATTTTATATAAACAACAAAAACTGAAAGTGGTTTTAAAATTTATGCAGCCTAGAAGCAGTATAAAAATAGTTCATGTAACAGTAATAAATCATCAAAGCATAAACCTAAAATCGAAATAATTTCGAATATTTTTTTTTTAATTTGTAAATAATTTCTTAAGAATATTTAACTAACAGTATCAGTCCTTAGGAAAATATTAAGTAGCAAGTATGTACATAAATTTTGTTAGCTAAGCAAGAGTGTCGCCAGCCGGTGGCCTTGCGCATTGATATGGAGAATGAGAAAAGTATGAATTGTAGGTAAAGTCGAGAGCACATGTTCTTCCTCCACTCCCCCTCTCCCGCTTTAACAATAACAAAAATCGTTTAATTTTAATGATTTTCACAATAATGTGCTATATAATATAGCTTTACACCTATATTTTCTTATATTAGCGTCTCGCGAAACTTGAAAAAATACTTTATGAGGTGCGTTTAATCTGGTATTCTTGCACATAGGTAGAATACAGTGCTTAAAATAACGTGTCCACTTTTCATCCATCCTTATGTTTATTAAATTAAACTTGAAAATGTAAAAAAGAAAACTTGAAATACCTATTCTCTCTTTACCTCGCTCTGAACTACTCGAGAATAAACAACTCAAACGTCGCAAACGCTGACGTCACCACCCAGAGCGCCAAAATGGCAGCGTTTAAATCAGCGTTATATTACTGTAGTTTTAAATATTAAATTTAAAATAAATGTTGACTTTTCCATGAATTATATTTTTTACGGTATTACATTAACACGAATAAACGATAGATATAATTTTATAAATCATGCATTCCTATTGGTCAGTCGCTGTTATTTTTTAAACATTCGTGTGACAAGACGTCACAGTGTGCTTATACAATTTTGTCTTAGATAAGTGGACAATATTATCTGGAGCGTGTCTGTACCATTTAAGCTTTATAGAAATAAGAAGAAACCCACTGTCTATTTTTACGGCTGTTACACACACACGCACTGAATACACACATCACGCATTTATCCCCAAAGGGGAATATAGAGGCGCAACCAAGGCACCCAGTTTTCGCCAAGTGTGTTCCATTTCAAGATGTGGTAGGGGGTGAGCCTATCGCCATATCTGGCACAAATTGTAGATTACGGGCTGATACTGCGCAAAAAATTACTTTTCCCGACACAGGATTCGAACCCAGGACCTCCGAGCTCTATCCTACCGCTCATATAGTAGTTACGCCACCGATGCAGTACAGCTTTTGTGTTGTACTAGCTTCCGCTCGCAGCTTCGCCCGCGTGGATTTCGGACTTCAAAAATGGAGCCGGTCGCGAACGTCCCTTCACTGCTCTGCTCCTATTAATTGTAGCGTGATGAAAAGTATACTATAACCAGCACAGGAGTATGACAAATAATTGTACCAAGTTTGGTTAAAATCCGTCGAGTAGTTTTTGTTTCTATAACGGTTATACAGACAGACAGACAGACAGACAGACAGACAGACAGACAAAAATTTTACTAATTGCATTTTTGGCAACAGTATCGATCCCTAATCACCCCCTGATAGTTATTTTGGAAATATATTTCATGAACAGAATTGACTTCTCTACAGATTTATTATAAGTATAGATTTATTATAATTATAGAGTATAGATAGATGATTAATATTCACAAGTAGACTGTCTATAATATAAAAAAAAAACTTTCTATAAGAGTTGCCTCGACTTAAAAAATATGAGTAATTCTTTTAATTATAAGTTATTGTATGGGACACCCAACATAAACTTAGTTATATTTATTTTTGGCTTTCGAGTTTAATAATATGCTTTCATTTTTGATACTTTTTTTTATTAAAATATTCACGTTAATTATTGTGTTTACTTTAAGAAATTCTTAGAAATAATTACATTAATTCGTAATATGTATACATGTACGCAATCATTGTAGCAAAGTATCCATATCTTTAAAAATAACAATGGTAAACCCTTAATACAAACTAGTGCTACCTACTTTGCAAAAGATAAAGCCTTTTCTAATTTATTTTACATAAGCGTTTTGATATTTCACGATAGATAGATTCGCATGTGCGCAAATTATTTGTAAGACAATCTTTCCAATGTCCACTCTATAATAATCTTAGAACTCTTTGGTTAAAAATTATTCAACATTTATTAGTTGAGTTACTGTGTAAATTTATTTATTTATATTATACAATAAAAAATTGTAAAGGTGATTCGTTGTAAGTTTTACTGTGCCTTTGTATTATTTCTTGTGATCTACGTAAATGGCGTTAATTATTCCAATATAACTCAAATTTTTCAAATTCAAATTTTTTATTGCTGAATGTAGGTGTAACAAAATGTTTTAATACATTCTACCGGGATAGATACCGGTGTGCAATAACAATTTTACTACACTGTGTACTCAATAAAGTAGTAACTTTTACATTTCTTTTTTTATATAGTATGTAATTCACATTATATTTCTTATATATATATTAAATTGGTAAAATTAAATAATGACAAATTTATTTATGTTCAAGGTATTCCTTAGTGCTATAAAAACACTTTGATAAAAGCCACTTATTAATTTTGTTTTTAAATGATGTCAAGGAATCAGTATTCTTTATGTCAGATGGTAATTTATTATAAATTTTTATTGCCATACAATACATGTTGTTGCTGAGCATTACAGATTTGCATTGGGGATAGTATATAAGGTTTTTATGTCTGGTCTCTCTTTCTAGCACTTGCCCATGACTCTTAAAGTAGCTTGGATTCTGTCTTAAAAAGATACAAATTTCCCTTATATATAAACAGGGCAAGGGAAGCACTTTGTGTTTTTTAAATAATGGTTTGCAGCTTTCTAAGAACCACACTCCACAGACAGCTCGAATACATTTTTTGGACTTTAAAAGCCCTGTTTAAGTCCACTGAATTTCCCCATAGTGATAGACCGTACAACAAGATGGAAGATACAAAGCCATGGTAAGCTGTTAGAGCTGCCTTTTGTGACACTGTTTTTCTAAGTCTTTTAAGAGCATAAACGAATCTATTTAATTTATTACAAACATGATCTATGTGTGCCTTCCAATTTAAGTGTTGATCAATTTTTATTCCCAAGAAAAGGTTAGACTCGACACTTTCCACTACTATTGTTTCATATTTTATATTTAAAGGTACTGGTGCCATCTTATAGTTTTTAAATAGTATTACTTTAGTTTTTTTTTTATATTTATTATTAATTTATTTTGATTTAACCAGTTAACTATATCAGAAATTGCATTATTTATGTCTGTTTCAAAACTATTTCTATCAACACATTTAATTATTAAGGTTGTATCATCTGCAAATAGGAGACATATATGATTAGTAGCATTAGGTAGATTATTTACATATAACAGGAAAAGAAGAGGTCCTAAGATGCTCCCCTGTGGAACACCAGTATTCTTCTCTCGAAACTCTGAGCGATAAAGATTTTTATTGTGTACATTTCTAGACACGCCGACTAAACGAGCTACTTCTGTACATTGCGTTCTCCCAATAGATAACTCTTTACCCAGTTATAGGCGACACCTCTGATTCCATAGTTTTCTATTTTACTCAGCAGCATTTGGTGGTCTATAAGATCAAAAGCTTTACTCAAGTCCAGCATTACCGCTGCTGCAGGCATTTTACTGTCTATACACTCTGTCACTTCTTTTACAAGATTGAAACAAGCTAAGGTTGTTGAACTTCCTCTTCGAAATCCAAATTGGTTGGTGGTTAAAATATTATGTTGATTAACAAAATTAAGAAGCCTATTATACATTGACCTTTCAAATATTTTAGCTAATATTGGGAGAAGTGCGATGGGTCTATAATTATTTAATTCTTTTTCATCACCTGTCTTAAAAATAGGTTTTACGATAGATACTTTAAGCCTATCTGGAAAATTTCCTCAAGGAAGGATAAATTAATCAAATAACTCAGAGGAGTACAAATAAACTCAGCACAGAGCTTAATAATTTTTGTACTAAGCCCGTCGTATCCACATGAACTTGAATTCTTTAGGCTTCTTATAATTTGATAAATTTCTCTAGGGTCTGTAGGTGCCAAAAAAATTGAATAAGAATTGATAAATGATATATATCTGAAGCAATATGGTGGCCTTTGAAGCATTCATTCCCTGAACTATTATTGGTGACATCGATAAAAAAGTCATTAAATAGACCGCAAATTTTATTTGGATCAGCTATTATTTTGTTATTAAATTGTATTTGGTTAATAGTTTTAAGTTTTGTATAGCAATGGTGTTTATTAATATTCGAGTTGATTGTATTCCATGTAGCTTTACAAGTATTATTACTGTTTAGGATGTATTTCATATTATTTTTTCTTGCGCTTTATATATACATTTTTTTAGTAGATTTGAGTATCTTTTATACTTGTTTTTATATATTTCTTTATCCTTCTTAGCAAACAAATATGAAAGAAAAAGTTTTCTTTTAACTAAGCTCGACTTTTTAATGCCTTTTGTTTTCCATCGAGTATTAACATAATTATTATATCTTTTAGACTTTTTGAGAGGAAAACATAAATCATGGAAAAGGATAATTAAATCATGAAGTATATTAAATGCTTGATTTAATGTGGTCTCGTTATAGACCTCGGAAAAATGAAGCTTAGATAAGCAATTCTGGAATTTTTCTACATTATCTTCATTATAATCTCTACTTAAATCTAACCAATATAGTATATTACGCAGATATTCTGAATGCGAAAAATATATTAGTTGCCCCGTTTCATGATCAGAGAGAGCCAATTTACATACTTCACTTTGGACCTCTTTTATGTTACTTGCGATCTGGTCTATGCAAGAGTTTTTCCTTGTTGGAGTATTGATGTGCATGTTTATATTATAATTGTGTAATACTTCTCTAAGTTCACGTGCCTTACTATTTGCTTGTAAAATATCTATATTCCAATCCCCACAAATTATTATATTTTTCTTACAACGATTATTTGTGAGATAAGATAGAAGTTCATTCAATTTGGCAAAAAATGTAGGAATATCACTGTTAGGTGTTCTATATATGCAGATGATAATTATTTTATGTATTGTAATTTCTATTCCACAACATTCAAAATGAAATGAAGACGTGAGTCGACTTAAAATATCTATAGTTTTATATTCTAAGCCTTTCTTTAGTAAAATGCACGTACCCCCTCGCCTTTGTCTTGGTCGACAAAAGGAAGCTACCAATTGATAACCTGGTAATCGAATATTATTTTCGCACCCCTTTTCTACAAAAGTCTCACTAAGACATATAGCATTAATTTTTTTATTAACGCCACAAAGCTCTGTTATTGTTATATCTATTTCATCGATTTTGTTTAAAAGACCTGCTATATTTTGATGTAGTAAGCAGAATATATTTTCGTTATTAATTACGAAAGGGCTCATTGTTAATGGTTTCTACAGACTGTCTGACATTATCGGGTTTGAAATAATATGGAATGGTGCCTCGACGAGGCGTATTGTTAAACTCTTTTTGTGTGTCATTATACCTTGCTTTATTAGCTATTGCATCTGGCTTAGCTTTTGTAAAATAAAAGGGAATAGTTCCCGGCTTTAAGATTTCTTTGGTATTTTTTACTGGTGTATCTTTGGTAATGCTAGTATGTAATTTTTTATTGCTAACTGTGTAATATTTATCGTAATCAATGGTATCAATTTTGTTATTAATTTTTGTATAAATATATTTGTCATTATTATCAAACACGCCCGAACTTAGGTTGACATAAAATACATTAGAGGGAAAGCATCTCAATAATGTCTTAATACTTAAGTTTAGTTTGTTTACATTAAGAAATGAATTATTTAACACGCTAGTTATTAGAATTTTTGGTTTGTCGTGTTTTTTTAGTAGAGCAGACAGCTCAACACCCAGTTTCACAGGATTGGAATCGTTTGAACCTACACATAGAATTAGCCAGTCATCTACGTCGAAATTTTCATGCGTTATTCCGGAACACTGTATTATTTGTTCTGTGGATGCTTCAGGATAACTTCTTCCAGTGACGGTGTACTGTTTTGGATTTTTGTATGAAGATCTTAGATGAATTAGCTTAGAAGCCATATTCCGTGTAGTTTGGTCGCCCACAATAAAGATTCTGTTTTGTTTTGTTTGGTTTGTGGAGTTTAATGCGAGTACACGTGGCTGTAAGTGAATGTGCAGTGTTTTTGCTAGGGGGTCTTTCCCACAGTTTAAAGTAGCAGCTTCCCCCCTCTCTTCTGTGTCATTTTTTATATCATATTTTTCTCTTAAGTTCAATTTTAATGTAGTCTCTCGTTCAGATAAATTATTCTTGGTTTCAATTGTTTTGATAGAGATTTCGTTACAAGATGTTGTATTAATTTCTTCTAAGTTTTTACATTGCTGGTCATTCGTAAGACGGCTAATTAATAGGTTCAGGTTTTTAATTGCGGCTTGAGCTCTTGAAAGTTTAGTCCGTAGAAGGTTTATTTCATCACGAAGTTCTGCGTCTTCTTTCGAATTGCTTGAATTTGATAAGCTCCGCGGTGTATCCTCCAGTAACGTGGTACTGTTGACACTGGCATCATCAGCAAGTAAATTATAATCAAATTGTTCGTCTGGTGAAGTAGGAAGAATATTCTTACGTCGCCGTATTGTTACATTATTCGAAGGCGTTTCATAACTGGTACAAGAAGATGGTGATGATTCTTTTTTGTTAATATTTGGTATGGACTTAGTAGAACATGGCGAGCTTGACATAATTTTGGGTCGTTGGATGCTACTAATGCAAGCTTTGCACCTCCAACTCTTTCTTCTATTCTCCTCCATTATAGAAAATCTAGTGAAGGAAACATTAGCACATGCAAGATCCAGTTTTTGTTTACAACGAGAGCAAATCATAAATTCGCGCCTAAGTATGTTGTTTTGCACCGGTCACATTTGGCTATCCTTTTCAACATTTTTTAATTCTTTTTCTTTTTATTTTCAATATTCACAAAAAAAGAATGAAAAGTAAAAAAATATAATAACAAATAAAAAAAGTAGAATATTTGCTGGTCTCGAACACACGCACTCGTGGCTTGAAGTCGTAACCAATAATTGAAATGCGCTGACTGCTACTACAGCAGGTTGACGAAGTTATGTATTAATTGCCCGTTTTTATTCCAAAATGAATATGACGCTAAAATGACAGTTATTACGGCGTCAATATTTAAAAATTTCACAGTTTTTTAATTCAAAATTAACACAGGTTTAAACACTTTATTTCACAATTGTTTTGTAGTTCTTGGTTTTTCAATTATTTAATGGATAATATATAGTAGTGTAGCGCCTTTTTTATGAAGTTTTTATGAACTTAAGATATGGCAGGGTCACCAAGTATTAATTCGGTAATAGCTTTTGATGCATTTAAACCAGATAGTCACCAACACTTCACCACTTGAGTCACTCTACTATAAGTCAATTTATCATGTTTTATCACTTGTAAATGCTGTAAGTAATTTTATAGATAATTTATTTTACGCGGTCGATGTTCACTTTGCAAGTGCCGCCATCTATCATGAGGTAGGTATAAGTTTATTATCATATATTTTGTAAGTCCGAATAAGCAGACAAGCAGATAGGTCACCTAATGATAATTATTTACCACCACCTTTAAACACAATGTCAAAAGAATTTTGAGTGTGACTGTTAAGAAGGAGCTTCTGGTGTCTTTATTGGTAATCTGAGTATACAAAATACAGCAGCAATTCCGCTATTTCAAATAGTTTTCTGTGAACCACTTGTCCACATTGGGCGGGCTGGGACCCGTTCCAGCAGCCGTAGTCATTTACATTAGAATATTCCCATATATTATTATATACAGGGTTATTTAAAAAACATCATGAACCTCGCAGATTTAGATAGCTAAGGGGCCGTTCAAGTATTACGTAACGCAATTTTTGAAGATTTTTGAGAAACGATTTTAACGAAGGTAAACAAACCCGTGCGGAGCTTAGGGTTGTAAGCTGATTGGCGGGGCCGGTGGTTGACCTATTGATATAGCCGTCAGTCGTCGACTTTGATGCGCGCACGCTATAGTCCTTCTGTCATATGTGCCACGATCTTTCGTCGCCTTATCGAATATGGATCGATGTACTACCTACGGATATAACATTAAACAATAAAAGTGAATAATATCTTTCTACCAATATTTGATATTGAAAAACATTAAAGAACAATTTCGTTAAACGTTTTGATGTTGTTTATAACCTAACCTAACCTAACCTAAACTACTTACCTACATACGATTTATTTCTTGTAAATTGTTTAATGTAGCTAGTCCAGAGTCCTAAACCTGGTAAAGAATGTCTCTTATCCCCTCTGCCCATTGTAATTGCAGGTAAAAGAGTTGCACCCACGTTTATGATCCTTAAACCGTGAGAAGGAATCATGAAAAATTCATTGAACTTAATTTAAACATAAAAATATGCCAAATGTTTAACTCATAGCTTTCTTGCGGTCATTTTCGGTTGGTTAATAAACTAATTAACCTTAGGAATGATGAGACATCAAAAAAGAATTGTAATGTAATGGCAATGGAAGTAGGTAGCCCCCATGAGGGACAGCGTTTTTTAATGAATATGTAAGTGGTGAGTCTGGAGAATTTTTTGATCTACCTTAAAACCACAAAGTCACCGGTTTAGATTTTTAGTTTAAAGTAGAAAATTTAAGTCATAATTCAAAGAACGTAAATTTTTCATTTTACACCAAAATTTACATAATTTTCATTAAAGTTACGAAGCTGATAATTTTTTGCAAAAAAGTACAACTAATGAAAATTTTGTGGCAATAAAAAAATCTCGAAGAAGTCTTCTACTTTAAAAAACAAAGTCAATTTTTCAAATCGAAAATTCCCAAAAATTCAGAAAAATATTCATAACTCGAAAACTATGAAAAATCGCGGAACATATATGGAGGTGATTCGGATACCCAAAGGGGGCTCCATATCTGGATCTCCGCTGAACACTATGTTTTGGGACACCCTGTATAACACTGAGTTATGTCTAAACTCATACATCAAACATTGTGGTTTATGATGTTATCTATCTATTCCTGTGAAGTTGCTGGAGTTTTTCAAATAACCCTGTAAGTATATTTTGGTTTTCTATTAGCGTTAACAACGATTGTTGAAAGAGAATTTGGCTTCGGCCTCTGCTGCAGTAACTGTCTAGAGATTGATTCTACTATTTATACTATGTATAATGACTTCATGTACTTAATTATACGTGAAAGTAGAAGTGTATTGATAAAAATACGAAAGAATAAGATGGTATAATATTTATTATAAATAACTATAAGATATATTAATAATAATAATATTATAATATCAGCCCTGTATTATATATACGGGCCTCCTCTACTACTGAGAGGGATTAGGCCTTAGTCTTCCACGCTGGCCTAGTGCGGATTGGTAGGACTTCACACACTTTCGAAATTCCTATTGAGAACGTCTCAGATGTGCAGGTTTCCTCACGATGTTTTCCTTCACTGTTAAAGCGAACGATAAATTCACAAAGAATACACACATGATTTTAGAAAAGTCAGAGGTGTGTGCCCTTGGGATTTGATCCTGCGGACATTCGTCTTGGCAGTCCGTTCAAAACCCAACTAGGCTATCACCGCTTGTATATAATATATATAAAAATAACCACCACCAAAGTAGCCGAACAAATTCAAAACTTTTATGGCCGACTGTACGTTTCTATTGTCATTTTACATTTACTAGTGGTCGTTCCAGTGGTTGGAATTCGATTGTTGAATTTAATATTATGATAATTGTCACACATCTTAATACACATTTTTATTCTGCACTCCTCTCACTCTGTTTTCCTCGCGTATTCATTTGTAGATTACATTATCTGAAAAAAAAGTGTAATTCTACTGCAAGATTCACCGGATAAGGAAAAACTTCATTTCAATTAGTCGATATTATGTCTAATAGATATAAGGTTGGAATAAAATTGCGGCTGTCGTAAAAACCGTATTTTCATCCTCACCATGTTACCAAGTCGATTTGATATATATCTGTAAGTAAGTATGAGGGACTTAGAAAGCAATTTTTATATATGTATTTTTGCAATAATTGTATTTAATTTATATAAATGTATAGTATTTGTATGTATGTATAGTATTTATTTTTCTCTTTAAGTAATTAATTATATCCTTCGGACACCTTATGCTGCCCCTTATTATTCCGTTTTCTCTTATATCCATCCCATGGTTGTCTGTAAGAGATTGCCTTTGTGCGATAAGACCGCCATTTGTACTTTTTTCTCCTTTCTTGTTATATTATTTTTATCTCTGTTGTACAATAAATAAATAAAATAAATAAATAAAAGGCGGATGTCGTAAAATCATTGTTGCTAAATACTCAGCAGCCGTACCTATGTGACATCTGTGTCTAGTGAAACATATGTACGTATGTTCTAATTATTGCATTCATGAATCAGACATTTAGCTTCCGACATTTGTCTATCAGACATAAATGTCTACTTTCTTAGTATTACCTCTTGCACTTCAATAGGTACTTTTTTTGTCATATAGAAACTATTACTACGCAATTGTATCGGATGGTATATATACTGTGACTGCGGTATGCTTTGCAGTTGTTTGTACCATGGCCTGTGGTGGACAGCGTTAGGAATAAACATATTGTATTTAACACGAATTTATCTACACTCAATCACCATTTCAGTGTATACTATAGAATAATTGGATACAATAAGTAAGTAGTAAGATAAATATTGTTGTTCATTATTATTAAAAATACACAAATACATACTTCAAGACCTGCGGGATCCAACAAATCTTCAAGACCTATAGACAAATAATAGTACTGCGGGATCAATAATTTAGATTTTGAGGATCATTAAATATAGTAAAGAGAGAGATTGTTGAGCATGCAGTCTGTCAACATTATTTCTATCATTCTAGGCATTTAACCAAACATCGTCATCGTCATGGCATCTACTAGTTCCTAATTCTCGACTACTGTTGTGGAAGTAATAATATGTTTTTTATTACAGAAATGGCACCGAATTTTGGCAATGAAGTGTCATCACCTATCGTTGCAGAAGAGAGTTACGAAAAGCTGATACCACCACAAGCCGCACCAAGGAAGTACAAGTATTTGTACGCCAATATGATATATTTTACATATTGGCACATAGCCGGACTTTATGGTATTTACCTGGCTATCACTACAGCAAAATGGGCAACCATTATTTTAGGTATAAAAACCTAAATTAACTTTGGCGTCGCGTATATATAGTCAAACACATCAGTAGCTAATCAAATTGAAAATTTCAAATCGCCTATACACTTTTGTGTTCTTATCAATTCTTTATTTTATTTACAAAAGTAATGTAAAAGGGTTTTACTGCATATTACACGAAGAAAAAATGTTTTAGTTAAACTAAACGCGCATCGGCGGTTTCAAGTTTTTGGTCTTAACCCTTTTTGACGGAATTGTGGCTTCAATTAGAAGTGACGCTTGTTTTTGTTTCAGCTTATTTATTATTCGTAGCGGGAGAAATTGGCATTACAGCTGGAGCCCACAGACTGTGGGCTCACAAGAGTTACAAAGCGAAACTACCTTTACAAATCCTCCTGATGCTGTTCAACTCAACAGCTTTTCAAAATTCGGTTATCACTTGGGTGAAGGACCACCGAATGCATCACAAATACAGTGACACAGACGCCGATCCTCATAACGCTACTAGGGGTTTTTTCTATTCCCATGTAGGTTGGTTGATGGTAAAGAGACACCCTGAGGCTATTAAGCGAGGAAAATCTCTGGACATGTCTGACATCTACAATAACCCAGTTTTGAAGTTCCAGAAAAAGTGAGTGCGATACAACTCTTAACACTTACTATATGTATAGTAAACCTTTGGAATTATCGGATACATCTTTAAAAGATATGAAATTCAAAAACGTAACATATTTTTACCCAATGTAACTTGAATGGATTATAAAATTATGTAGCCATTATAACATGGTCCGTGGTTCTTTGCGTTTTGAAACTCTTATTAATTATCTTACAATTAACCGACAGTTTAATGTCTCTATGCAAGTGATTTACGGTTTTTTGTAAGTAACGTGTCCATAAATAATATATACTACCAATTACAAGGCCTTAAAATATAAATCAATATTTTTTCAGATACGCCATTCCGTTGATTACTACTGTCGCCTTTGTGCTCCCAACAATAATTCCAATGTATTTTTGGGACGAAAGTTTTAATGTTGCATGGCATATGACCATGCTGAGATATATCATCAATCTGAACACTATATTTCTAGTCAACAGCGTTGCTCATATGTGGGGGTATAAACCTTATGACAAGAACATAGCTCCAACACAGAATTATATAGCAACATTCGCCACATTAGGCGAAGGTTTCCACAACTACCATCACGCATTTCCTTGGGATTATCGTGCCTCGGAACTTGGAAACAATTATCTTAACTTAACGACCAAGTTCATAGATTTCTTCGCCTGGATTGGCTGGGCTTATGATTTGAAAACGGTTCCTGAAGATCTGCTTCAGAAAAGGATGGAGAGAACTGGTGACGGTACCAATCTTTGGGGGAGGGGTGATAAGAACATGAAAAAAGATTATGTGAAATCTACAGATGTCCATGAATGAATCATGTCATGTCAAGAATGAATAACCCATAATAATTAATGTTACAGATATTATACTAACAAAGGTACAAAAATGTAGAGAAATAGTGTTTGGGTAAGGCAAGACTATATTGTCAGAGTAATAATTAGAAAAGATACTTCTCCCAGTAAACGTACAATATATGTATGCGGTTTTTTATGATAGCTTTCCTATTTAGTGGTAAGGTGCAAATTAATTGGACTTTGCGACCTAACTGACCGAAATAGAAGAAAAATGTTTTTGCTGATATTTATATGATAATAATATCGAATTGAATTTTTATTCATTTAATCGCTATTTTTTTTTATATTCTTCTTCTTCTTTTATATTATTGCTGCCACCGTTTATGTGTCGATGATTTTGCCAATGTTGAGTAATAATCTCAGGTAATAATTGCAGTTTCCGTAATATACATATATTGTAATTTTCTTTGTACAGCAGATACAAAACAAAAAGAAACTAAAACTTTTTAAATATTGAAGACTCTTGAGAGATGAAACCTTGCTAAAATACTTCTGTCACAGTATGTCAGTTTTGATATAATGTGAAAATAATGTTATAGATTATTCCATATTTATGAGTTGAGTTATTTTGTAAATTTATTTATTTATATTATACAATAAAAAATTGTAAAGGTGATTCGTTGTAAGTTTTACTGTGCCTTTGTATTATTTCTTGTGATCTACGTAAATGGCGTTAATTATTCCAATATAACTCATGAGGTAGGTATAAGTTTATTATCTTACATTTTGTAAGTCGGAATAAGCAAACAAGCAGATAGGTCACCTGATGGTAATTATTTACTGCTGCCTATAAAGACAGTGTCAGAAGACTTTTGAGTGTGATACCGACTTTAAGGAGAAGGGAAGAGGTTTGAAGATTCGGGGCTTCCCGTCTCTTTAATGATTATTTGATCGCACAAAATACAACAACGAAGCCGCCATTTCAAATAGTTTACTATCAACCACTGGTGGTACTACACAGGGTGGGCTGAGACCTATTTCAGGAGCTGTAGTCAAGATATCTTCTAAAATCGTTAACCGCTAACGATTTGTATGAGAATGAAATATCCTAGCGATAGACTTATTATAAGTATACGTAATTCTCTTCTTATATATAATTTGTATGGTTTTCTTTGACGACGAATCGTTAACGAGTGTAAAAATCGGTCTCGGCTACGGCCTCTGCTACTATAACTGACTAGAGAATGACTGTTATTTATACTGTATTGGTGCCATGTATTTTATACGTGGTATAAATACATTGTAAATCACTAAGCATTAGTTTCTGCCTTTGATATTATACAAAAGCTGTTCAGCGAAAAGGTTCTTTAACCATGGGTCGACCAGCAGCCTTTTATATCAATTTCAGTTATGAAAGAATACTTATATCTAAGCTGTATTAGATTTTACTGCGGCGTTAACATATGAAAATTTATAGTAATTAATTTAAATCAATTAATCTATTTTGTATTTTATTTCAGCTCACTAGCAATAATTATGACAGAGAAGTAAAACTTGGAGAACTAAAACATTATGTAAGGTTTTAAATATTATTACATATTATTCCTTTCGGATAACTTTTTTAATTTTTGAATTACGAAACATACAGATGTTACTCTAACTCTAACTATGATACTCCTGATGTAAATTAACATTTATAAACCCTGTTTTAGTGTGGAAAATATAAGGTAAATAATTCTCCTTAGGGTAAGTATTTATAGAATTGCCTGGATCCAAATAAACTCGTGTAAACAGCGCCTGTCTTAGATCTACATGGGCTGGAGAATGACGTGAAGAATAGGTTACTTCCTAGTACTATCAAAATACTTTCACAAATTATAGGTTCACTATTTGTAGCCTAACTTCTTTGTCTCCTTTAGACGAAGATACAAGATGCACTTTCTATATTCATACATTCGTCTTTCTAAGGTGGTAGCTCAAGGTCCATTTTCATACATTTTGTTTCGGCTTTAATCTGGGTAACTAAACAAGTATTGGCAAGTAAAGAATTTAAATTCACGTCTAGTTAGTGATTAGTTCTCGCAGTTGAAGAAAAATGTAAAATAATTAATAATCATGGATATTTCTGCCTTTAAAATTTCGTCATATTAAATTTTAAAGGCCGAAATATCCATGATTAATATTTTACATTTTCTTTCAACTGCGAGAACTAATCACTAACTAACTTAAATTTACTACTAGTTGATTACAATGAAACCTTGAGCTACCACCTTAATGTTGTATTTGGCACAGGTGTTAATATTCAAGCTATATGACAAATGGAAACTGCGGTACAAGGCTTTTTGCGCCGGCAGTATCATAACGGAAAGCAGAGTTTTAACATCCGCCAATTGTTTTTTAACTAATAGGAAAAGGTAATTTTAGTTTTTTTTCTTAAACAGTAAAATTAATGTTGTGCTAAATAATGTGCCATATAAAGGGGAAAGAAACTAACTTTCCCTGTCAATCAAACCAATGACCTACAGAAAGGTCAATGCACTACAGCTTGAAAAATTTGCTTTTTAATTAACCTCTAAACTTAGTAGTTAACTCTAAAATGTATTTTATTTAAATCAAATATTTTTAATAGAAGATTTTTAAAGGAAGACAGGAATTTATATTTTTATATTTAATTATATCAGATTCACCACAGTATAAAACTTTCATTGAAAAATTTTATGATTTTTTATTTTAACAATTTAAGTAGGCTTACCGTTGGGTAATACCGGATCCCAGGTTATTCAATTGTTACAAGATTATCTCAAACTCGAAAAACTTTCCAGTACAGACAACATAGCCTATAGTGCTATTTTTAGTGCAATTTTAAACACAATTGTTTGCCACTATTAATTTTGGTTAGAATTTAGCAGTGATCCTGAAACAACGGAATTACCCCATTGTTTCGGTATTACCCCAACGATCCTAACCATAAATATGTTATATTTTTCTAAATTTGCAGGCACAAGCATGACTTGCGCTACATTAGGGCCGTCGCAGGTATTATCCACACGTTTGCGCAAGAACCACTTAACCCTAACGTTCAACAATGGAGATCAATAGACCGTCTGTACTCGCAAAAGTTCTACAGGTTTCCCGCTTTCGATTTGGCCATTTTGGTATTTTTTATTTTAATTTTACATTTTGTGCATTCTTTTTTCACCACGGGGACATCTGGAGGACTTTCGTTTCCGAAGCCATGACACAATCAATAGTTGAACCAGGGGTGTTGATTATATAAATTTTAATGTCCTATTAATGCCTAACATAACTAAAAATTATGCATATCAATACAATTTTGGTAATTTGAGGAATTATTGTAGCAACTATTTAATGTGAAAAAAATATCAAAATAACTACATACTAAAATATTTGGTAAATGTCTACCAGTGGACTGTTGCTTAACTCAATTTTCATGTGTGCAAACCCGCGAGAAAGATATTAATTTGACTAGCATTATAAATGCGATAGTCAGTCCCGATGTTTGAATGTTTGTTAGAAATAGAATCAAAAGCTGCCTAACTGGTTTAAATGAAATTTGGGATACATGTAGACATATTTGGTCACTTATTATCTAAGAAAAGTACACTGTACAAATTATTCAGGCAATGGATTCACACAGGTGAAAAAACGAGCAGCACGTAACCTTATCTTACCGATTGCGAATTTTGTGGAAATATTTTGATGTCCAGATCATGGTCAGAAGGAAACTTTGCAACTCATCGACGGATTTGAATGAAGTTTGGAATACGAATGTACTATATCCAGGGTTTACATAAAGGCTACTTTTATTCCGATACTCACCGTGGGAAATATTTGTTTTTTTAAACAAATGGTGCTGGTGTCCTACATGTGGCGAAGTAGATCGCTACATTGATTTGGGATTTTTTTTGTTATATAGCTATTTCACACGTCTGAAGTTAGTAACATAAATCCATTAATAAATTTAATTCTAACTTTAGAATTTTTTCAGCAAACAAATCGACCATTTATATTCACCCAATTTGTGAATAAAATTAAATACGCTTCATTGAATCAAGATTTTGATGGGACGTGTTTATCTACCGCAGTCAGACCAATCAGGGTAAATACATTTTTCATATATTTACATGGGGATAGTAAATTACTGGTTTACATTCCTTTTTCACATTTTGTGGTTTGTGCCCTGGATAGCATTAGTAAGCCTTTTCTTCTCTTAGTTTTTGTTTTTTATTGTCTCTGTTATATATTCTTTTAAATCGATATTTTTTCGTAACAAATATATAGCCATTACATCGGCAAGAACTCAAGTTGGTGAGATAAACCTATAATTGTTTGTTTATAGAGTTGGGCCATCAACAAATATGTATTTGTCGAAGAGGTGAAGTTGATAAGTCGTCGTCCGTGCGAGCTACGATTGCTAAGAAGCTGTCACCTTTACCTCTGCACCTCTAATGATCCTTATCACTGGCATCCTAACCCGGTTAGTCGTATGACGTCACATACCTAGATTTTTTTGTTTTTATTTTTTGTGAATAAAGGAGACGAGCGTGCAGATCGCCTGATGGTAAGCGATACGACCGCCTATAAACAGTAGAAACACCATCCAACACCTTGAAATACAAAGTATTGTTTAGTATTCTACTGCGCTCGCCATCCTGAGATTCTCAAGAGGATTCTCACATATGACAGGCCTACCGCCAGTAAATAATCCTGGATTTTTTTATAATTATCGAAGTTTTAATAGCCCATATGTTAACCTAAGTGTCGCTTGCCACAGTAATTAAACTTCCAACGAAATTATTAGACAACGTCCAGCTGTTTTACCTGATGAACCGATGAAGTAAAAGAATATAGATTAGTAAGAATATATTTAATTAAATAATTTCTGTGTATCTCCAGGAAATGCCAATTGTAAAACCTGTTAAGTCTTTATTACCCGCATGTCTTATCGAAAGCAAAAGTAATTATTTTGGAGTGCAACTGGGTTCATACTAACGTAATCACTAAAGAGGCATTACGATGCATATTACAAAAAACAAGCTACGCATTTACTTTTCACTGTTGTATAATAACCGCACCCACGTTTTACGGCAGCGGTAAAATTATATTGTTTTTTTTTCAGGAGATACAAGGCAGTGGCCTGATTTGTTATGAAACTGGTGATCCGGCGGAAACTGAGCCTGGTCAGGGCATCTTGGTTGGAGTGACGGCGCTGGTCAATGTGGGACTCCCAAACCTCCACACGCGGGTTGGACTGTTTCATAAGTGGATTACAGATGCTGCTACCAAAGCGACTTTCACATGTAGATTTGTGTGTGTTCTTTTGTCTATAAATTTCTTGAAATAAATTGATGGTTTCGCTTGATTGGTGTTTTATTGTGGGTTTTATCTACTGCTACATAGTGGTTTCTGTTAGTATGTATTTGGGTATAGATATGTCGAAAGACTCTTGCTGTCTTGCCACTAAATCAATGTTGATTTTTTCAATCATGAAGTATAATTTATCCATCAAATGAAGAAATGATAAGTGGCATAATTATAAAAGGAGTTATTCATGCGACTATCAATTTGAATATGATTTTTTTTAAATTATCTTTTGTATACCTCAGTTTGATGATTGAAAAATCATCCCCAAATAAAATAAAACAAAATCAAAATAGTAAACTACAATATAATGTAACTATAAAAAATAAATAACTTTTCTTTATGTGACTTGATTTGCTCTGTATATAGTTATAGTAAGAAGATACTCTCGTGAAGAATGTCCCAGCGCGTTCCCGATGACCGCTTACAATACCTACTAGTATACCTTTGTCTTTCTCGTTGGGGTCTCCTGTACCCTGGCATACCAGGGGACCGCCCGAATCACCCTGTAAATATAAGGTTATTGTAGATATAGCCTTTGCCCGCTGCTCTGCTCGTTGCAAAGAATTTTCTAGAATTAGAAACTTTGAAATTGTTATTGCGTGAAATAAGTTTATACCAACTAACATGCTTTCCTTTTTTTGGTGTATGGAGATAAAAATATTTAAAATCTATTATTATCTATATCTAGATGAGGTATTGAAACCACACTTATCGAATAAACGATCCAAATCGCGTCTTTCTATATATCGTGAAAATAAACCAATCAGAACAAAGGCTTTTTACATAGTTACAAATGATTTTTGATATTTTGCTTATCTGACTGATCGAGGATTAAGATTGAAATCGTTTGTTGAAAACGTCCGCTAGTAGACTTGTCCAAACTCGAAACAAATCCAAGATTATTTCCACGCATGTGTACTCGAGGTTTCAACTTTTGAAAGATACTAATCATTCGCCATGCCCCAGAGGTTGTCAAGGAAAATGTAATTGCCTAACAATTTATTTTGACCTGTACTTAACTTGAACGAAGCGTGCTGAAATTTTATGTTCTATTACTTTATTGCAGTTAATACTGACCTTCTGAACGTCGCTGATTCGACCCGAGGTGCACACGTAATGTTGCATGTTGCGATGATGTATCGCATTACATTGGCGTCGAGGAATCAGATCCAGATGTGCTAGTATAAGATATTCTGAAGTTTCCTATAATAGACGTTTAACATGGAGTTTATAGCGCAAGTACTGGAGTGATTTAAATGGATTTTATAAAACACATGTTATGTAAGCTATTACACGACAATATCCTAAAGGGCAATTAAATACATCCGCTGTAGATACTACGTAAGATATTTGAAAGTGGAAGTAGATGAAGTATATACGCAATTCGCGCAACAACAAGTAAGATTACGAACTTTTTTGGAAATCCTTCCGTAGCCGGAGACCAAGCACTTGCCGACGTAATCTCTATATCGACTTGCTATTGGTATAGGGCCTACGTACGCGTCGTAATGAAATGGATTTATCGTGAACTAAAAAAAAAATATCTTTTTAATTACTGTATTTTTGAAAATGGAACGTGATCTTTTTTACCTTCTAGAATATAGCATAACAAACACTACACGAAGGTGCGTGCCGTTTGATTAAGATGTTTGTGATTGTTCGAGAGCCCAACACGGGAGTCACATGTTTGTCTCTGGACCAATCACAATGAAACGATATGAGAACTTGTGATTTTTTTTTGATCAAGGTAGGCTGTTGAATATAGTCCAAGGAGAGTCAGCGCGTCTATCAACAGTGGCGCGAAATAACGTCTTATATATTTGTATGTATACCGACCAATCCGTGAGCGCAACTCGCCAAGTTCATAAAAAAAATCGTTTGAATTAAATTAACAGATAAGTTAATTTCATACTCACAGCAACTGCAATATCAAATTTGGGAAAATCATAAACGCGAGGATATATGACTTCTCTAAGTCTTCTCCACTGTCCATCCTCAAAAGTATCCTTGCTTGAGAATACAGCTAAGTTGTATAAGTTTCCAGCTACTGCGTACGTACGAGCTACTAATTTCTTGCTGGCTTTGACGCTGAATTGAAAAACTGTGCTTAAATTATGCTCAACCTTCTTAATAGTGAAGGCCCGACCGACATTAGGTCCATATACAGAGCTGATATTATAATTCTTATGGATGTCCCATATTACAGCCACATTAAAGTCTAATGACATTAATTAAGACGTAGGATTAGCGCCGACTTATCGTGATAATTTAACGATGGCGAATCCTTGTGACGTTAATTTGTCATTTAATCTTGATACAGCGCATTATTTTGATAATGAGATAATGGGACGGTAAAATAACCTTAATGTGGCCGCTGCAATACATAAATTCAAAATACTTCCTTATTGCATTTTTGTATCTGAACATCAGTGCGCAGTGTGATACGGTAGTTTTTAAGGCAAGTATAGTGTTTATCGTAATGTCTTTACGTCACGCCGTTCGGTTGTAAAAAATAACAAACAAGTCATAAAAAGGTCAGAATAAAAAATATAATGACGTACATTATGCTAATAAGGAGTATATTAAAAAATATTTTGCAGACAATGTAGCGATGGAGAAGGGTGGACACGTTCATAACTGATGCCTTTGCTATGTATGTAGGAGCAAATTGAAGAAATTTTGGATTAGTTTTTACGAACACAACCTGCCAAGTCAATCTCTTGGGACATCCAACAACCATTTATTAAACTAATTTTATCACAAAAATATATTTTAGTAAAGGTTCTATCCCATACAATAAAACAGAAGCGTCGTATAATAAAATATTATGTACCTCTTGCCCCAAAATTTCCGACAGGGGCTCGTCTTTTCATCAAAGCAGTGCGCAGCGGTAACCAATTTATTTGGGGCTATAATAACACCACCACAGAAAGTCATATAGATCCTTTTATAACGGTAACGCAGCGATTTGAACGCTATCTAAAAAAATTACAAATTATTCTTTCTTATTTGTAGAAATCTCTTTTAAAAAACAATACTTTATTATTACATACGAGAAGACAAAGTCCCCCGCCTTGTCTTTTTGTCTGAAGCTAATAAGCTCTACGTCTACTGGACGGATTTTCATACAGTTTTCACCAATATTCGGAGTGATTCAAGAGGAAAGTTTTTGGGTATAATTAAATGTTTTGTACAACAGATCTAGGCAATAATTCTCTGCTACTCGTGCGAATACGGGGCGAATCGTTAGTAGTATGCATATATATTTATACCTACCTACTTCAAGGCCTTGGTTATGCAGTAACCATTTATTGCGTTTTAAACCTTGCAATAAAGATGTTGATTTATATTATGACCGTTAATATGTATTCATTGATTTATTATACAGCCGCCTTCAGAAATATGAGAACAAAATTATGATAATGGTTATATATTTTGTTGCAGTGTAACTATGTGATAATAATATTATAATACTTTTGATTAATAATAATTATTATACACCCTTTAAAAGGATCTGAATAGATTAAATTTTAATTTAATTAAGGTGAAGGTAAATTTATGCCAATTGGGCAGATAACCAGGAAGAGAGAAGGAACAAGGAATTGAATTGTATGCCTGGATGTGCAAGGCAGACCATCAAGTATTACAAGCTGAGAAAATAATCTGTCTTATGGAAGGACGTAAACTGTTTGAATGAATTTAGTGGTTTAATGTTAGTCATCAGAACTACACTTTAGACTGATCGTCAATGTTCACTTTAGCATCAATGATTGGACTCGAGGAATACCACTATTTCGACTAAAGCAAACAAATTTACATTAAAACTTTTAAAGAAATTTTATTTGTAACGAAGCCTGGCTCATGTGTTTCACTCTGCTTAATATATAGTTTTATGATGCGTCTTTTTATTTTAGACACAATCTTACTGCTAAATATACGGTTTTAATATATATTACTTTAACTTTTGTGTTTACGAATGCCACTTGGAGTGGATTTGATATTTACAATAATTTGTATCAAGTACTAACAGAGACTGCCTCGGTGGCGTAGTTGTATTGCATGTCCGGTACGATAGCGCTCTGAGGTCCTGGGTTCGAATCCCGGGTCGGGCAAAGTGATATTTGGGTTCTTCTGCTCAGTATCAGCCCGGAGTCTGGAATTTGTGCCCGATATGGCGATAGGCTCGCCCCCTATCACATCATGGGACGAAAAATACTTGGCGAAAAGTGGGTGCCCTAGTTGCGCCTCTGCATACCCCTTCGGGGATAAAATGCGTGATGTTATGTATGTTATATACTAACAGAAATGCCAGCGCTATGCTTCTTGGAGCAATGCATATTGCTGAACTGATGACAGCTACAATATTTCAAGGGAACTATATTCTGCTACACTACGCTGGATATAAATTGTAGCCAAAATGACCTCATCTTATTATTTGCAGCTGGTTGAAATTTCCGAAGGTCTAAATTTCCCGCTAGTCTTCTTAACTCCTATCAGCCCCAGATCTAAGGGGGGCTAGCCGGGGCCCATACCTCGGGCGGCAAATTCAAACTTGGCAGACGAATATATAACTCATCATTAACGCAACTTTGACCATTTAGACGTCCAGGACATTCAATACTAAAATTATTTCCCGCTGGGCGCGAAATAATGATGATGATGACAAAAGTAAAAATACAGGTGGGTGGGGGCAGCATTTTTAAATTTTGCCCCGCCTCGAATATATTCAACATCTGGGGCTGACTCCCATTCCTTTCCATGAATACTGTAGATTATTCTGATGATTATTCATGATTATTCTGCCACGCTTCCCCTTTAGGTGGCTAACATAAAAAAGTAGACTAGGTACCTACCTGATAAGGCACATCTCCTTTCTTTGCAGGCCAGCCATTAACCACTCGTGGTACTATATCAAAGTTTTTCGGTTCCTCTAACATTTGAGGAAGACAAATTTGTAGAAAACAGAAGAAAATTAATAAGCAGCGACATGTGCCAGACATGTGAAAACTTTGTTTTTCCGTTTATGTATTATTTTAATGCTCTTCGTTTAAACCAATTTCAATATGTTGTTATTGCCTGTTCGATTATTCTCTTTCTCCAATCCAATCCAATCCATTATTTTAATAACTTTCAACAACACAGTCAGTGACATAACATGCTAAAATAATAGTAACCCAAAGAGAATTATAATATATATGGAAAATAATAACCAAACCTCAGAACCAAACAATAACTCTATTATTTATGAAATAGATGAAAAAGGTTTCGTGCACGAAGATCATTTTTTTTTTGTTCACACCTTGTAGGAGGTAAGTACCTATAGAGATATTGATGAGGTAATTGCACACGCGACATAGTCTTTTTGGTGTTACCACATAATAGTGTTTTCCCTACTTATGAAAAAAAAAATACATATGAAACATACATACATACATACATACATAACATCACGCATTTTATCCCCGAAGGGGTATGCAGAGGCGCAACTAGGGCACCCACTTTTCGCCAAGTATGTTCCGTCCCATGATGTGATAGGGGAGGAGCCTAACGCCATATCGGGCACAAATTCCAGACTCCGGGCTGATACTGAGCAGAAAAACCCAAATATCACTTTGCCCGACCCGGGATTCGAACCCAGGACCTCAGAGTGCTATTGTACCGGACATGCAATACAACTACGCCACCGAGGCAGTCATATGAAACATAAACTTTGCAAATAATAAACACAAAAAAAAAATATTGGAAATTTCCTTGTGACCAATATAATATTATCAAGATGATATGGATATTTATTTTTCCACAGATATACTTGAGGCTTCATTGCGTTTGAACATATATACTCCCAAAAGAATCATCCAAATTTAAGTCTAATGTTTAAATTCAAAAATCTATGTGAAAAGACAGAATAGTAAATTTTCTAGATCCATGCCATATGAGCAAACTAATAAGAAATTATTTTGGAGAAAAAATAAGTATATAAATACGTAGGAAAAATCTTTAGGTGTTTTTCACATAGTTCTTCGTTTCGCCACCGAGGACGTTCTACCCAAAATGGTTTTAAATGAAATGAAACAATTTGTTGGTAATTTATTTTTTTTTATTTACATACACACATTTTGAAACAATCACCTTTTGAAAACCACTACATATTGCTTTTAAAAGTTATATCATATAAATATTTAAGAGTGAGGATACATCACTGGTGACTTAATATATATATTTTTGAATTATTACCTTCACTTTGAAATCATTTACATCATGTAAGACAAGTGATCTGTGGTAGGTACATGACTAATGTAATATGAGAGACCGTATCAACTATTTTACATATTCAAGTTTAGAAATTCTTTCTACAAAAATAACAGCTTTATGGCTTATTTTTAATATTTTTGTTATAGTTATTTTCCAGAAGATTGTAGGTACCTGATACTTAATATTAATCATAATTTATGTACATACCCTTTTAAGTAGTAAATCTTTATAATACATTGTAACAACATCCTACCTAGTAGCAACCCCGTAGAATGTATTGGCATATGTTAATATTTAATTTTCATCTGTATTTAACCTTAATGTTGCAATAATATGCGTTAATGGAGAGTAAATAAAAGAATATTCCTATCAAACATAAAGTTATTTATCATCATTCAATACCTGATCCTTTTAAATCAGTTATACTCAACTTGCAGCTAACCAAGATTTTACAAGTGGCACATCTGATTTTGAAAAAATGTAATCAAAATTAAACACATATTTCCCAAAATCACCTAAGCCGTATAAGTAAATAAGTATATAAAAATAATTATGAATATTTTTTTATTTAAATAAATAATATATTAAATTTTATTTTTACTAACCCAAATAAGTCAATAAATTTGTGTTGTAACCCGAGGCCCGATAATTACGAGGTCTTTGTGACCCGTAAAAAAAGGTTGATTACGGGCCCTCTATAGGCTCGAGGTAGAATTTTGTTCAAGCTATATTAAATTAATGCCATCTACTTTATTCGTATGACATCAACTTATACAAGTTATGAGAATATTAAATTTTATTAATGTAGCGAACAAAATAGTCTCTCCAAAGTCCAGAAGATGTCTCTGTTCACCATAAAGTAACATTTATGCTTATAACATTTGCTAATTATTTTTAAGCTTCATAATATATTATAAAGAGTTAAATAATTTTCATATAAGTACAATAGCTTTTATGAGTCCGTAAAAAACAATAAGGAAATTTAAATTTGATCGTAGAAATGATTAACTTAAGGCTTGAATAAACTTTAGTATAAGTAATTTATATTTAATACAGAATGTAAGATTTGGAACCGTATTTAACAAAAAGACTGCCTCGATAGCATAATTTTATTGAGTAAGCCATACAACACCGCTCTGAGGTCCCGCGTTCGAATCACGGGTCGGGCTAAATGGTACTGGGTTTTTCTGATCAATATCAGCCTGAAGTTTGGAATTTGTGCCCAATATAATAATAAGCTTGTACTTATCACATCATGGGACGAAACATACAAGGCGAAAGGGTGCCCTTACACCTTTTCTTTCCCATAAAGGCGTGATTTATATTTGTTTGTTTATAAGAAAATAAATATTATTCTCGAGATAAGTAAATAACTCCCAAAACCAAAACTAATTTCCTTAAGTTATAGTTTTAAGGTGATCTCAGACGCTGGTGCATTATAGATGAGGTGTTTCATTACCAGCCGGCCCCCGAGCGGCGAGGTCGTGAAGGCGGAGGCCGGAACTTGGTCCATAAATTATAACATCCGTTAGTTTAGACTTGAGATGGATTTGTGTGTGAACATACGGGTTGATTTCACGCTGTATGTTTATTATAATTACATTATTAATTTTTAACATACATGTACAAACATGACTGTTTTTAATTCTATAAATAGTGTGTGAGGCGCTGTAGACTACATAATTCGTCGTAGAATTTGAAAGACGTTTAGGATTATTTAGTAAATGTTTATCAGACTTAAAAGTTGCTAGAAAATGAACGCCCGAATAGCTTATGCCAGCCCTGCATGGCACTTTATAGAAACATTATACTTTTCCGTTAATTCCACATTATTAAAAAAATTGCTAGTTTTTTTTAATCACTCATCCGTTGCTAAACATTAAATTCTAATTACTAGTAGTAGTAATAATTCAATAGAAATAATTTGTTCAACCTACAAAATTGCGTTTCGTATGTACAATAAGACTCTTGGTTGAAATCTGTGCACAGTATATTGTCTTGAGATTTGTATTTAATTATCTCGACCTCAAGTTGATGTGCGGTTAACGTCGGCTGGATATTTAGCAGAGCGTTAAACTGGCAAGTAAAATGTATCAGGGTGTTTACTTTGTTATTTTTAACCGACTTCAAAAAAGGAGGGGGTTCTCAATACAATAACGAATATGTTTTATTTGTGTGTTTGTTATCTCAAAACTTTTGATTGGGTGAAACGATTTCGATAATTCTTTTTTTATTTAAAGCTGGTGCTTCCCGTGTATTTCCATATAAATTTCATTATTGTTTGGCCCTTGACTTCGGAGATATATCAGAAAACTCTTAAAATGATTTCAACTATGTTGTCCTAAACGTATACTGTTTTTTACTAACAAAAAAGCAAAAGATAAAACATTTTAACAAAAAATTATAACGTCTTCAAAAACCACTAAAAACCAAAAATCTATTTAACATTACCGCACGTAGTACATATACATCGATGAACATTAATTGTTGATTATAAGATTTTAATGTCTAGCAATTTGTGTATTTCAATGAAATATCATTCAACCTGTCGCCATACGGTAGAGGACAATTAGTGTATTAAAAAAAACAATCAGACTGTCCCACGTCACTGTCCACGTCTGAACATAGACATCCCCAAGTAAGCGGCAACCATCCCGATCTTGAGCAGCTCAAATCCATCTCCTACCCGCCGCCTTTTTAAAGTCGTCGGTCCATCGTACAGGGCGTCCTACACTACGTTTACCTAATCGGGGTCATCCCCCCGAGGTAATTCTTGTGCGCTTGCTCTTCACACCAAATGCATGCATGGGGGCATATTTGCAGCGACCCTAGGCATACAGTTCAGTGTGTATACCTCATGGTTGCTAAATACACATTGAGGCCTATAACGGTTCGCGAACATTTCCCCATCCTCTCCCTTCCAACTATCCTGAGATGGTTCCTTCTCCTCGTCCCAGGTTTTGAGACCGGATAGCCGTGGGTCGCCAGCGTACCGTTCGCTGGCACCCTCGGTGGTAACGTTAGGGTCTACCAACTCCTCACAGGGACTGCCGTGGTTGCTAAGCCGGGGGATCGCTTGTACACCGTTCGCAGGGTGGCTCCGGTGATAACCACGTCAGATATCCAAAAAAAAAAATTATAAATCGCGGTCTTCACTTCAGCACCTGTTTGCTCCATCGACCATCCGTCCGATATTGGTATATTCCGATTTGTGTATTTGCATGCAGAAATGTATGCTATAAATTTTTATTTTCAATACTTGTAAATTATAATATAAAAATCAACGTATCAGTTAAAGTTACAAATTACTATAATATTGCAGATACTAATAAAATTCCGATTTCACCACTCTAAGTATCCCATTAACTATTAATGAATACTATACCTATATTATTTCCTATTTCGAAAATCAAATTCTTGTGATTTACATGATATATATATGGGAATAGTTAACCTAAAAGGTTTTATTTAGAGTTACTGGCTGGTTATAAATTATATTGAATGATAGAAAAACGTCAGGTAGAATTTGGACGTATGAAGGTAATAAGATGTATAACGATTAAAAAGAAAATTGTACAGAAGAAGTTCGCTATTTTGCAATTCCAACATCCCTCATATATAGACGTATAAACTATTCCTAAGTTCCGTACGTGTACAAATGTATAGGTACAATACGCCACTACAAGATCCTACTAATTAGCTTCTGCCAAGTTAGCCAACTTAGTACAGTCACTACCGAAACGCTAATTAAGTGATACAAGACTATTCCCGAGTTGCGTTAGTTCGCAAACGCTCTGTGCAAGTTTATTTCAACTTTCTGGACAACTACTTAATGCTTTGTTTGTTTGTAAAGGATTAGATGGAGAACAAAAACGGTTATTTAAAATATAGCATTATTAATATATTTTTATATATTAATTTTATTTAACTTTCCGGTATTTGATTACTGTAATTTTAATAACTCTATTTTTTAATTATTTTTTATTTATAGAATTCTAAAATCAAAAATAACAGTAAAAACTATCGCACGCAGTATATTTATATTTTTTTTCCAAATGGTAATGAAGCTGGCCATCAACGTCACAGACACAAAAAACCACTAGAGCGTACAAGTGAACAGATGCCACACAATACTTCGTTACAACGCCTTGCTCTCCTCGCGCTTTACAAAAACATAATGTATCATTATTGCGCATATGCGATTTTAAACAAGCGTTTGTATCTCTTTCTTCTCTTTCTATTTATACATAGAAATTGATGATAGTAATAAAGATTAATGGCAATAACCTAGTTGGTTGTACTGCCGAGACGAATGTCCGCAGGTTCAATATCTAAGGACAATACAGCTCTGACTTTTCTAAAATTATGTGTGTATTTTCTTGAAATTATCGCTTGCTTTATTAGTGTAGGAAAACATCGTAAGGAAACCTGCATACTGGAGACGTTCTCTATAGGAATTTTGAGGGTATGTGAAGTCTGCCAATTTGTACTAGGCCAACGTGATGGACTAAGGCCTAATCCCTCTCAGTGGTAGATAAAGCCAGCAGTGGAATATTATCGTTATGTAAACATAAAAATGTCCCTTATCACCTGTTTTTTTAGGTTAGATATTCCTATATTAATCTCCAGTTACAAACAATTTAAAGACGTCTCATAATCTATAAATTAAAATTAAAAAAAACCATTTCACCGGCCATTAGCCACCGTAACGAAAGATGCCAACATATTTTTTTCACTAATACAAATCAACATAATTTCTGAACTTGATTTCTTTCTAGCTTGCGAAACAGTTTCCACTATGACGTAGCTTCATAACTAGACTTTAAATCACTACATAATTGGTCCATCAACTCTAAGCCTCGGTCGCGCAGCATTCTAATAGCAGTGTTTCTAAATTTAGGTGATTTGTACCTTATGACGATACCTAACAAAGGTGATATCACATCATGCAACCGAATAATCTTAACTCATAGTGCCATAGAGTAAACATCTTAGCAGTATGGATAAAAGAATTGTAATGTAATAATCGATTAACAAGTAAACAATACTTTTTTACACACTGGCCACTCAACTGGATAATGGCCAGTAAAAAGCCATTGTACAGTGGGCTCGCACATGATTATGGATGGGTACAAGCAGCGCTGCTTATTAAAAATGTGGCCTGAATATCAAATTGCTATCTTTCTATTGTGTTGCACCCTAAATCGCTAGTGGAGACCCCCGTTTTTAGGCGAAATACAGAGTAGTGAATGGACGGAGAGCGTTTGTTATTTTTGCGCGTATTGCACAGAGTAGTAAGGGTAGTGTTTTCGTCGTTGTTTAGATTAAAAATCAAATTTAGGCACAGAAAACATTTTAAAATTAAAATGTTTCAATATTCTATTTTATACATTCCAACTAATGTACTTGTATAATATATATTTATTAATATATTTATTTTTTGCTCGATAAAAAGCATCGTTCAAATTGGCATATTGTTATCAAAAATTCTTCAAAATATACCTCGTAAGTAGTATATACGTGACAAAATGAGAAAGAAAATTTAGAAGTCTCTAACCATAGATGATCTATAAAAAAAACTGAAGGCCGCGTTAAAATGTTATGATGGGGCACTACTGGTGCCCTAACGGGCTATTGTTTGTTATTTTTTTTTATAAATAAATTCAGTTGTCACAGCTCTCATGATAAATGGCCGCCCTGACACGATGCTCATATGGCGAATTTGGATTCACTTGTTTATGCGTATGGTGGATTATACCCATCCCTTATGAAATGGATGTAAAACGAGTTTTATATTTTGTGTTTGAAACAAATGCATAATATTTGGGATTTATTGGAGAATAACATTTAAGTTAAACAATTTATTATATTATTAAGAAAAAAAAAACGGCATGTAGGTAATTGTAACAATTTGTGTTCGTGACTAAACCCCTGAGTTTTTAAATGATGTAATTGTTTTAGTATACGCGACGAAGGAAGTTACAGCATACAGCCCTAACCGCCATTGCTAAGTAAAGAACGGATAAAAACGAAACACCCGGTTATGAAGATATTTTGAGACGTTTAATATGTAATGAGCTTGCAAATCCATTTCCTACCGTTTCCGCATTTTTTCTCATCCATTAGGACATTGCGCCGCTAATTTGAAAATATTGAATAAGTAAAACATCCCCAAATATTATTATGGAGAATGATTAAGTCAGTAGAAGCGACAATTCTAAATTTTTTCTACAATTGCTTTATTATTGTCTAGATGGTTATTGTTACGTTTTTCCTTTTTTGTGTGATAAGTATAACCTATAACAAATTTTTTGGTGCTTCTTTTCGGGCCAGTAGAATAATCATAGGAATTAATATAATAATTATTGATTTTAAACAACCGGATTTGCAATAGCGCCTACAGAAGTAACATATTGCGCGTAACACATTAAATCTTTGAATATTTATACATTTTTTTTTACATAATATATATTACATACGTTATCAAATAAAGAATAATTGAAACAAAATTAATATACTGAATCACTAACTAAATATACGCGATGTGCTTAAAAAAAGATAAAAAGTAAAGTACAGTCGAATTGAGAACCTTCTCCTTTTTTGAAGTCGGTTAAAATGGGTTGCGCTGACATCATATTTTAATGATTTAAGGACAAATACTATAAGAAAAGTAATTTATTGAGGACCACGATTTCAAGATGATACGCAAGACTTTAAATCAAATAACACAGGCGCAAACTAATTTATTTATTTATTATCATTTATTTTCTCTTTCCTAGGGCAGTCATAGAGTTTACAATAACATATGTACCTTAAACTAGATTCCGCCCTTGTGAGAGACTGGTGCCTGATGTAGGTTTTAAAGAAAACCTGTATTACAGGTCATCAGTATTAATTAAATAATTAGTATTATCACCAGTATCAAATAATAACGATAATATTAATTTTATTCTTTGCTTCAAACTGGACGTATGACATTACCTCGTTTAAAACACTGTCATACGAATGTGAAACACCACGAAATTCGTGCAGGTTAAATGACAGCGGCGATTCTTTCGCGCAATTTTTTATGGAGGCTGTTTTTTTTTTCAAGCTTCCCAGTTTCACTTTACACAGACGTGTTTCATAGTTTGCGGTCTTTTTAACTGACGCGTAGAATTGTTAGCATTTTTTAAAACACACTTGTCTGTTCGGGTACATATTAAATTCTTTTCCTTTTGTTCTGTTTGAGGCGAAATATTTTTCGTGTTTCGTGTGGAGCTTGTCTGAATATTTTGAGGTTGCCGAACAAAATAGAATTTCAGATATGCAAAAAGCATGTATTTCATAGTATTTAATTGAATATTTCATTACCTGTTATGGTGATACGCGAATCTGTAATAGAACTTACATTTTAGCTAACAAGTTACCGGTAACACATCAAAAGCATTTCTTTTTATTGCTTGGAATGACGAGATAAGGTTGCCGATCGCCTTATGGTAACCGATACGACCGCCCATAAACAGTTTAAACACCATCCAACACCTTGAATTACAATATTGTTTGGTATCCCACTGCGCTCACCATCTTGAGACGAGATGTCATCTTATAATGTCTGGTAGTTACACTGGCTACAATGTCCTTCAAACCGGAACACAACAGTGACAACACACTGAAGCTTGGCGGCAGAAATAGACATTGCGGTTGCACCTATCCAGGCGGACTCTCCATATGAGAACTACCACCAGTTGTCAAAACAAAGTTATATAATAATATTAAACAAATACTATAAATGGTAAACATAATTATAGCACAATACATTTTTAAATAATAACAATTTATTAACATCACAACTTCATAATTCTTAAACACCACATGACGCGTGCAAATAGCAAGAAAACGGCGGCAATTCCATGCATTTTTAACAACAGTAGTGCCGCTAGATCCTTGTTAACCCTTTACATTAATGCTCTTTTATTGCTTATTTGTTTTGTGAAAGATGTCGCTGAACACGTATTTATGGGTCTTTTGTACCCATGTTTGAGGAATTTGTCTTCCCAGCGTGCGACTGCGGCTTTGATCACAAAGGACGGAAGCTGAGTTAAAATTAGAAATAATATTTCTATTATTGTTGTGTGACTTTCAAGTGTCAGTTTTGGGGACGTATTATTTGTGACTTTTTCTTGCCAAAAAGTGCATATATTTGTTTAGTGATTTTTTATTGCTTTGAATGATTTTAGATTTTAGGAATAATATTAAACAGGGACTATTTTATATAATTATGTCTTAAAATTAAAGAAATATAAATATTCATTGCAATCTTATAAACTGGAAGGTGTCTAAAAGCTACATAATTTAAACATAATGCAAAACTTCTAGACCGTTTGTCTCCGTCGTATATGAAAACGTTATAAAATATCCTGTTCTCATTAGTCCCTGCTATTACGAAAAAAAAATCAAAGATGTTAGTAAAAACACACTTGATAGGCATCCGTGTACCCACTCAAGAGGTGTGAAATACAAAAAAAGCGCACTCGACTCGCCGCAAAACACCAAAATTTGCAATTTAATGTCCACATTTACAAACATCCGCCGAGCACAGCTGTCGGTTTTTGTCACGGACATTTCCTACTGTCCCTTCATAGAAAAGCAATCGGGTAGTCGTAAACGTTAAGGGTCTAAAAGTACTCCCCGGGGTGCTTCTAAAGGCACTACGATGTTTCTTGACACTGGTAGAAGAGGTACCCGTTGGTAGCCCCTTAATCCGGTCCAGGCGTCGGGGGGGTTATAAAGTCGCAAAAAGTATAATTTAAAGCTGACTTAAGGTATCGAATTAAAAAGGAAGTTCGGGAGTGAACTGCGATTTACAGCGTGTTCATGATCTTCGCACTACTCAACGCTATGCACGCTCAACACGCAGATCTAGACCTTTTTCATGACGTACCTCGTCATGTATATAATGTAATTAAGCTGTTCCTAGATAGTTTATAATAAGTGCGAATAATATATGTATAAGTATTTGTTAATTATTCAATATTTAGTTAAGAAATAATGATATCCTTTGTTTTACAAAGTTTAAATTTGTCAAAATTTTATGTTTCAATTTTTGTTAATGAGAACGTAAGTATTTTGGTGCTAGCATTATAAACTTACGTTCAATTTGTGACAAATAAATAAATAAATTATCGTCATTATTATTATAGTCATTAGGGCTTCCGTCATTGAATATTCTTCATAAATATTTCTCAACTATTTATGCTTGTACGAAGTTGACATTATTAAATTGTGTAAAAACGGCGCTTCGAGAACCATTAAGACGATCTTATCTTATCCACGCGAGAAGACATATAGATACAGGCTTTACTATTATATTGTGTGATAAAATTTTGTACTTATATGTTAATACCCACACTATTGTTTTCTTTTGGAAAACATGGTTATTAATCATTGAATAATTAAAAGATTAAAAATATCTTAATAATTATAATAAATTTTATTTGTCACAACATTAAACGGCAACTTATTTTCACATGAGATTTGACATGCACTAAATTCTTTATCCTTACTCATAAATTCTACGACTAATTTAACAGGGGCCCAAACTAGTACCCTTATTCTGGTAAAATTACTTCTCGGAGCCTGTTTAAGTGAAGCTCAAGGAACACGTCGACTAATAGGGATGTTGTATGATGTAAATACGTATTGATAGATGAAATTTGAAATAATACACAATACAAAGGATCGTTTGTAATCAGATCTGCGTCGGTCCGTCACGTGGTGTTCGATAATATCAATTTATTATTCAGCGGATCAACTGTCCAATGCAAATGCAGATTTCCCAACTGACCGCGCTCTAGTTATATGTTGCAGTCCCTGAATAAGATTATAGATTTTACAGTAAGGCGAAGATTATTGGAAGAAAAGGAATTTTATAATTTGTACTTGACTGAAAAGCGATTATTGTATTATACAAGTGGAAAATCTTCTATAGTGTTTCATTTTGAGAAATCGCGCTCCATTATAAGTCGATGTATCAATAAAAATAGGTATAATATATTTCAAAAGATATCCAAGTATATGAAGGTCTAACGAACATAATTGTGGAAGAAATTTACTAGTGTTTCGTTTTGAAAAGTGCATTCTAGAGTCAGTCGGTACATCCAATGATAGAACTCGGTTCATTTTGACGATCTTCATTCTGTAACATCGGCTTTACATTTTGTGTAAAATCGTCTTTACTATTAGGATCAATAATATTTTATTTTCGACCTTATTCCTAATTCACTTGATAAGCATTCTGAATTCATCTATGTATAAAGTATCCTAACCCAAGCACATTCTAAGTAACCAATTTGGAGACAAAAATCATTGCACGAAAATAAGCAATTTCGACAAAATCAGTTAAATTTCTAAACGACTACTCCATCAGCAATGATTTGACTCTCATTACTTATTCTGGTTCTTCTGGTCTCAAAGAACCAGAATAAGTAATTTTGATAAAATCAGCTAAAATTCTAAACGACCATTCCTCAACATCAATTACTGCGACAAGCAAGCCCGCGCACAATAGTGCCCTGATTGTGATGCCTGGATCTAAATCCCATTGTTCTCCTTAAGGTCAAACAGGAAATGGAATTTGTATGCAAAATGTAACGTGAATGCATTAGAAATTGTGTTATTGATGAAGAATAAATAAGTTTTTCATGAATGAAACTTAGAGTTAGTGTTATTGCACTGACCGCTGATTATAATTTACTGAGTAGAAAGGTGTATTTAAGTTAGCGCTATTTTTATTCATTTTTATGGATTAGTAAAATGAAATAATTTTACTGGTAAGTATATTCCTGTTTTATTAATAAGATTTCTTCCAAATTCTAGATTCTTATGAAAGACCTTTGTTTATTGCTTTGACCTATGCAAGGATTTTCTTAGTATTTATTTTTGTTGTGATGGAACAGAGCTTAATAGCATGTTTATAATATTAAATAATTATAACAACTTTACGTTCTTGATATTTCTTGAATCAAATTTTGTACGGGTTATGTTACTTTGTTATTAATACACTTTGTTAGTATCAACTACGACATAGTAAAGGCAGGATAAAGACTGATCATATGTGATATTCATTAACGATATATAGTAAGTTTTACGAAATGACGACATTATTATTTACTATAATTCTTAGCATCGTTATATGCGGTGAATTATACGAGTGTTGAGCAAGAATCGTGCCTCTTTTGAAAATATGATTTTTTTTGGCTTACGATTTGTTTTACGAGTTCTGATTAAATGCTACTCGTCACATAAATGTATAAACCGACTAAATACAAGTCACATTGCTCCCAAATATATAGTACTCAAATGAGTACTATCTACATTAGCTGTTATACGATAATTGTCAAATATTTACTTGTACATTGTGAAATAGGTCAACAATGTGGTTGTAATTAACTATTGAAACATAGGCTAAATTGAATAGACAACTTGGACAACAGAAAAACATGTCATTACATTTTATATGAAAAGTTACAATAGCATTATGAATTAAACTTTTTATTCTTATTTATAATCTATTGATCCTCTTTTAAAGAGATACGGTATTATTAAAAGTAATTTATCAAGATCAATACATTTTATGACACGTCTGGTTAATTCGGCGCGGTGTGCGCACGTCCTAAAATTTATAATACATCGTAAGTTAAAGTACTAGTATTTGGATAATTCTCTAGGCACATAGTGGGCGGGGCGTGCAGTGGGCGTGGCGAGAGGTGGGCGGCCCTCTGTGCCGTCCCCGAGCACTCCGGCACCCGAGAGGCTTCAACAACTTGTTTGTTGTTGAAGTTATTCTGATATTAGTCATTTTATGTTGCTACATGTTAAGAGAAATATATTTATATAGGTATTTGTTTGTGTGTTAGTATTTTTAACAAGTATGTACACAAGAAGCAATAGTCTTATTTGTTACTTGTGTGGACAAACTTAGACCTTAGTAATTTCGGAGAAAACATAGTAATGAAACTGAATAAATTCCTCGAATCCCTGTATTATATTCCACGTTCATCTATAAATGAGTTGCTTGAATATAAATAGATCGCAGTAAGAATTCGTAGTAGCGGAACATAAAATATTGTTATAAAGAATAATTATTTGTACTTTTTGATGTCCTTGGGGCTCCAGGAAAATAAGGTGCCATCGTCAAACAACCGCGTCATTGCAAAGCGTAACCAGTAGTTATATGAGTATATTCCAATTCTTACATCAAATGAATTATCTTAACGTAGATATTTCGCATCACAACATTATAGTAATTTAAATAATCACTGGCCAAACATGATGGTGTCACATTTACTTTGAATATTTATTCTTATATCTAAAATACTTGTGAGACTGTACATTGATCCCTAGAACTAATAGGTAATCACAGCAGCTTTACTACAAATCGCTGGGTGTCTATTGTCTGTGTAATATTTGATGTGCAAATTGTATTATATATCACTCGATTTGATTTTCCTTGAAATATTCTGATAATCCTGAAAGGTAAATAAAGAAATAACCATAAATTGTCTTTCCTAATTTTTCCAACACGAAAATTAAAACTCATTTTTGCAACATAAGTAGAAATTAACATAGCCCCTTATAGTAGTGAGCCAGTAAATCGATATTTGCAAATTAAAATCACCGTATAAATAAAAAGAAGAATATAAGAATATAACCAATGTCTTCATATTCTAATTATGTTGCAGTGAGTTGTCTTTTTTGACACAATAAAAATGCTGAATAGTATATTCAACTTAAAACGTTTTTTGGTAAAGTTCAAGTAATTATTATTCACTCGTTAACGTAGTCAATGCGTACAGCTCTCTTGTTTTTTTTTTTAAACGAAGGCTCGGCAATTTTGTTTCACTGTTTATCATTAATTTGGGAGCTTGACTTTTGAATTTAATTCCCATATGTTAAATTTGACGATTAGCATTTAGTCATATAAAGTAAAACAAGCCATTCGGTATCGAAATGAAACAAAATTTCTACTTTATTGAGGTTTTATATATTTAAATTTTCTCCCGACGTTTCATGAAATAAAAATATAATGGATTTTATCACGACGCTAATTACCGCATATCTGTAAAAAGCATATTTACACATACGTAGCCTAGTAGAATGAAAGGAACATCCTATGTATCAATTCGATGTAAATAAAATACTTTGTGTGATAAATTACCAATCATATAATTAAAATCAAGAAAACCTGTCCAGCTATCCATATTTATATGTGAGATTCTGATTTATATCATTACGAGCTTGGTATAAAATATCTACTAGCAAAAGAGTAATATTTTAGCATTATTATGAAGTACTTACGAACTAATATTATGTTATAAATACAGCATGAATTTTGAATCGTTTCAAAGAAATATTGTGATGCGAAATATAAATATATTTATAATATTGCTTAAAATTTCCCAATATAAACCGCATGATACCTTTTTTAGTTTTTAAAAATTTATATTAAAAAGTAACTAACCAAAACTATACTTTCATGAATAAAAAATAAATCTTATTAGTATTTAACGTAGTGATTCTACTAAATCTGATAGTATGTAGAGTGCGTCCAGATAGAGTATCGATTGAGGAGCGATTATTGTCTCTCGACATTCTGATCAAAACCTTATATGTATAAATTGATCTCGAAATGCGACACTTATGCGGGTCACCATTGTAGATTTTACACTGTATTGTGTAATGTTCGTGGCGTAGTGGTATTGCGCGCGGTATGATTGCCGCTCTAAGGTCCCCGGTTCAAATCACGGGTCTGGTAAAATTAAATAGGATTTTTCAAGTTAGTGTCGGTCCGGAGTTTAGTATTGGTGTCCGATATGGCGATAGGCTCGTCCCCTATCACATCACGAGATGGAACTCGCATGGCGTAAAGCGGGTGCGCTGGTTGTACTTCTGTCTACCCCTTTGGGGATAAACGCGTGATGTGTACGTTATGTAATGTGATCGATATCCAGGCGAATAAAATTATGCGACCACATGTTTTGAAACTTATAATTCGGCTACTGCACTGCCTTTCCTTTAATTAATATATTTATTTAATTATAAACAACCAATTACTCGTAGCTTCTTTCATATGAAAAGTCTTTTCCTGCTACAAAAGTTCCTAAAACTGTAGTGATTTTTTGTGTCTAATAAATATTTTTTTGTTATTATTATTATTTATTTATAACGCTACCAGTACAACGCCTGCGCCATCAAGAAAAAAGGACTAAAATCCTATTAGTACCTCAGGGAACAAATTACCGGTATGAAAAGAAGCCTATATGGTAATCCAGGATATGGACTACCTTTGTGTCAAATTTCATCCAAATCCATTCAGCCGTTTCTGTGTTTACTTCTTACAAACATTCAAACCTATTCCAAAATATTTTCATTCATAATTTTTTAATTAACCATAGTCAGATATAAGATTAGAAAACAATTAAAATCACTTACAGTTGCAACTATTACAAACTATACATAAAGATATTCATTATTATCAGCTGCAAGATATCCACTGCTGAACATGGGCCTCCCTCATTTATGACCTTAAAGATATTATGTGGTTAATCATAAAAATAAACCATCTTTATTTTTAGAAAGGTATAATCCATACAAACACGATTCAATGTTACAAGAGAGGTCTAAAATGAAAAGGAAATGATATAATTCGACATAGCATATCAGAAACACAATATTTTTTTATTAAAATGAGCTAAATTTTGAAATAACAAACGGTCTACGCCCTAACACAGATTAATAAATACTAATTTATAAAAAATCAACATTGGCTTATCATTATGCACTGGAACAATTATTGATTAAAGAATTTTACATTCCATGTTAGCAAGCGGCGATAGCCTAATTGGGTGTGGAACGGTCTGTCGAGACAAATGTCCGCAGGTTCAAATCCTAAGGACACAAACCAAAGAATTTCCAAAAAAATACAAGTTATATTTGTATAATTTGTAAGTTATCGCTTGCTTTAACGGTGAAGGAAAATATCGTGAGGAAACTTGCATACCCGAGAAATTCTCCATAGGAATTTTAAGGGTGCGTATAGTCTACCAATCCGCACTGGGCGAGCGCGGTGGACTAAAGCCTAATCCCTGTCAATAGTAGAGGAGGCCCGTGCCCAGCAGTGGGACAGTTTATGATACAGGGCTGGTATTACTATATCATATATATACATTCCGTGTTACAACAACATTATACAACAATAAAAAGAAAATTTATGAAAGGAAATAATTGTATACCAGAGGTGATCTAGTAACAACTGATTTGGCTTAAAGAGCTTGGTCGAGACTTCACGGCCATGTCCCTTTGTATGTCCGTTTTCACAGATTTTCACATACATTTCACGATTTCAAAATATATTTTAATAAAACCTTAACTCCATCTGATTCAAAAAACTGATTTAGTTAATTACTACCAGCATATTTTTTTGCAAACTACTTTATCAAATTCTAACCGCAATACATTTATTTGCTATGAGATACAATATTATAATCGTATTTGACTACCAACACAGTTAAATTTAATAATACAATTTAATTGTGACAAAAGAAATCAAAATTAAGTATTACTATTTTAAATAAATAAAAAAATATGTTATGGAAATGTATAGGTTTTATTAATAAAATATTAAGAATTCCTGTTAATGATGATTCAAATCTCTACCTACAAGTCGCCTCCTAAAAATGTAATAACATAAGTTATAATTACAATCATCGACATTGCTCGATAGCTTTATGTAAATTTAATGTATTTAAAAACAAAACAACGACGTAAAGAGATACATTAATATAACCATCTTTTAACTCTTTATTTCATAGATAGTATTTAACATGTTTAACAAAACAATGTTAAAATATATAAAAAAACACAGATCATGATATATTCATAACATCATTTCTCATGACGAGAATTTTGCTTTTAACGAGTGTACCACAGACGCGATTTGTACTCGACAACTCACACACGCTTTGCATATAATTAATGAGACAAAACCTCATCTCGCGAACGGTTAAAGTCAATTCCCACTGAAATTTCATCATCGTCAATCTAACTTGGGTTTAATAAGTAATACTTGCGCTATGGGCAGTCCCAAAGCAGAGGCCGGCTGGTCCAGCGAGATGCTGTGCGTCTCATCTCTCCTCCCGTCCCTTACCCGCGCGCGAAGCCTGCGGTCTCAGAGGAAAACCTCCGAACCGGCCTCTCATTATCATAAAACGCTTCGATAACACCACACGTGAACCTTCTGTAGACATTCAAAAAAATCTATTTTTATTTTTAGTTATAATTTTTTAGGCATAATGGGGTGTAATTTTGATATTACAATTTTATTGTGGCGGTGTGCCAGTGGCGCCACCAGTGCGGCTGTTGTCGTCCCGCTCTGGAGGCGAGGGCGTGTCCCCTGGGCGCCTCCCACAGTCCGCGGGGACGGACGGGGGCGCCGCGAAGCTCGGGGCACTCGGCGGCGCGCTCCCGCGACGCTTGTTAGTGTTCCGCAAATCCACAGCGGGATCACCCGCACAACCGGGACACGATCCCTAAACGCACATACGATAACACAGAGCCGCCTACAGGGTAGCTACGATACAAACAGTTTCGCAATTCACCAAATGGTTTTTTAACGAAGCTATTTTTGAATTTAGTTCTTTTATTAAAAGTGTAATCTTCGTGTTGTATTTTTATGATGTTGCGGATTTTGTTCGGGTTTTAAATAGTAGAATTGTATTTGTGCGGTCCGCGTTTGAATTTGGAAGGCGATTTTCGGGAAAGTTCGCGATTTTCCGGGGGTGTTCGTGCGCTCTCGGAGGACTGATTCGGGGTGCGTGTCGTGATTCGAGATTCGGTCGGACGAGTTAAACGCGGCGGCGGGCGGGTACACGGGCTCGCCGTGGCCGCCGCTGGAGCTCGACCCCGTGGGATGGGGACGGAAACTGTATCCATCGGGAGCGCCCAGGTCATCAGGTATGTCCATCAGACTAACAGAACATTTTGCAATTCTTATGAAGCAGAATCAAGTCATATTTAAAATACGCCGTAGCAGTTGAATTCTAAGAATGAGTGATAAATTAAAAATACTTAGTCTGGCCATAAATACTGTTACACTTAATTATAAAAAAATATTACATTTGAATTTCGAATCTGTCATTTTTATACGATTGTTCATTGTGTTTTCTCATTTTGGCGCCAATACATTGTAAAATATTTTGCGATATTAAAATGGTGTGGGGTGATAAAGAGAACCGAATCGCTGTGATAGCATTACACAAAGTAGGTATGGAGCCAAATGCAATTTTTAAAACTCTCCATACACTTGGTATTAGTAAAATGTTTGTGTACCGGGCTATTAATAGGTACAATGAGACCTCCTCTGTTTGTGACAGAAAAGATCTGGCCGTCCGCACGTAGTGTTCGTACGAAAAAGGTGGTCAAAGCAGTAAGGGAAAGAATTCGAAGAAATCCTGTCCGAAAGCAAAAGATTTTATCTCGGGAAATGAAGATAGCACCTAGAACCATGTCGCGTATTTTAAAAGATGACTTAGGACTTGCAGCCTATAAGAGACGCACTGGCCATTTCTTAACTGATAATTTAAAGAAGAATAGGGTGGTAAAATCGAAACAACTACTGAAGCGGTACGCAAAGGGAGGTCACAGAAAAATTTTGTTTACGGATGAGAAAATTTTTACAATTGAGCAACATTTTAACAAACAAAATGACCGTATTTATGCTCAAAGCTCTAAGGAAGCTTCCCAATTAGTCGACAGAGTGCAACGTGGACATTATCCGACTTCAGTGATGGTTTGGTGGGGTGTTAGCTATGAAGGAGTGACTGAGCCATATTTTTGTGAAAAGGTATCAAAACATCGGCACAAGTGTATCAAGATACCATTCTTGAGAAGGTAGTTAAGCCCCTTAACATCACCATGTTCAATAACCAAGTATGGTCCTTCCAGCAAGACTCGGCGCCGGGTCATAAAGCTCGGTCCACGCAGTCTTGGTTGGAATCGAACGTTTCGGACTTCATCAGAGCTGAAGACTGGCCGTCGTCTAGTCCCGATCTTAATCCGCTGGATTATGATTTGTGGTCAGTTTTAGAGAGTACAGCTTGCTCTAAACGCCATGATAATTTGGAGTCCCTAAAACAATCTATACGATTGGCAGTGAAGAATTTTCCCATGGAAAGAGTGCGTGCTTCTATTGATAACTGGCCTCATCGTTTAAAGGACTGTATTGCAGCCAATGGAGACCACTTCGAATAAGCTTTTATATTTTTAATTGTTTTATATTTATGTATTAAACTGACACACTGTAAAAGTAATAAATGTTATTTGCAGTTAACAATTTTCTTTTTTCTTTATTACAATATTTATGGCAAGACTAGGTATATTTACATAAAATCATCGTAATTTTCCATTTTAATTTTCATAAAAATATGCTACATTATTCTCAGGACGTTTAGTTAATAAATTTTATGATCGCACTAAAAATTTTAATACAAATATGTATTCAAATTATTCTTAGTACGAATAAATGTTCATTTGTATCCAAGGAAGTAATTAACTGTGAATATCTTTATCAACGTAAACATAAAGGCTACGGACGGAGCGTCTACGGTCTACGGCGTAGCATAACAAATGAACTACGCTATTGTTATAATTTAATCTCATATCAGATTCAGCTGCAATGTTCTTGGTGTTTTGTAAAACGTTTATGGATTTTATTACTTACGTGGTCTATGCTTATTTCAGATAAACTATTTTTATAATGAAATAAAATTCATCGTTATTATAAAAGAGAGAACTGTGAAAGTTGTGTAAAGTTTAGTTGAATGAATGTCATACATAAAGTAAAATAAATATTTTTTTGTAAAATAATTTTACTCTGAATATAAATAATTTATTTATGCTATTTTATACCGTAATTATAATAGAACTGAAATATTATAGAAATATGTATGGAATAATACAATAAACTGAAGTACAAAAGTTTTAACTAAGCTTATAGGGTAAAATAGAGCTTATACAAAATACTTTGTATATAATACCAAAAATATATATAATGAAAACTAAACAGCAGGACTTTCTATTTAAAAATTAACATTTGAAATAGTTTTTATTTCACTTTATTATAATTTATAAAATAAGAAAAGTTTTATCACACTTAATTTTTAAACTTATTTTCATAATTGATATTAATTTTATTATTTCAAATTATTTATCACTATTGTGTATTTGGTGTAGGCGGACTGATGTTTGGGCTGCATCATCAGGAGGCTGCGGGCGGCCTCCACGCACAGCCGCGAGGGCCCGTCACCTCACTCAAGGAGGAACCTCTCACCAGGGCTTGGATGACACCAAGCTCGCTAGTTGACAATACGAAGTAAGCCATAACGTCAGACCATTGCATATAGAAAGTATTTGTGAATAACTTCAAAAGGTAATCTGTGGCAAAAAAAAATGCCGTAGTTAGCGGTCAATTTAACAGAAAACACAGTTGTATAGACGCTTATCCACTGATAGAAAGAAAGAGATATTTTTATTGCTGGGACAATTACAAGCTCAAATATAAAAATAAGCAATAAGTATAACAAAAATAAAATATAATTGTGTCTCAATAATGGGAATCATTCATTCAATCAAGTTCCTTGCTGCAGTACAGTCTAACCAATACTACAATGATGATTTCCAATAAACGACCTAGGTCACACAGGTTTATAGCAATCTACTATAAGGGCTTTTTGTATTATCAAAGGATGAATAAGGATATTAAAAATACGTAGTAGGTAAAGGTAATGCAAAATTCATTTGTGTAAAAATAATTAATTATTTTAGTATGGTTTCCATTAATAAATGTTATCAATAAAATTACAGTTTTTTTTTTTATTAAATTGCATTAAAAAGGGGGGTTCAGTGTTATAGTTTACGAAGATATAATTCAAGAGTCTTAGATGTAGCAATATTTAATTACAAAATGTGTCACTTTTAACTATTATGTAATGATGATCAGTGGAAGGGATCCTGTAACAAAAGTTAAGCATATAAACAAGTCAGACAATCCTATTATATAAATTTTCATACATTTAAATTAAACACAAATATTATCAATATATTCCTACCATTATTTGCAAACAAGTACAAACAAGGCCAAAATACGTTATATTTTCCAAAAACAACTGTTATTTTCTTTCCCAAATAAAACTGTATTTAGCTACATTAGGTACACATGGCAAATCTTTGTTTACACGCTTTTGATAATCCCTTTAGTGGCAGAAAAGAGCAGCGCTAAATAATGTAAGCCGCCGAAATTGTATTAGAGTTTGGTGAAATGAACAAACCGAACGGTTGTACATTAAACAACAGAAACGGATTATGTTGGTGGGTTAAGGGTTCGATTTTAGGCGTTTATTGTAGGGAATTTCATATAGTTAATTAAATGTTAAAAATATAATAAATATTTAAATTATTTTTACGTAATTGATATTTTTCAAACTGATAAGTTGTTCGTAGAATAGAATACGAAGAAATTGAATACAATAATTGTAACGAGAAAAAAAGAATCAATAAATATTCTTTCTTTTATATTCAACCAGGTTGTAATTTATTTAATAGATAACATTTATCAGACCATTGTAAAATGGGTCCTAAATGCTTTATTAATTTGGTGAAATATGTTATGTTGTGCTTGATTTGTTTGGCCATTTTCTAGTTCATTGAAGTTAGGGAAGGTTAAAAGAAACTATGACTCCCAACACGGAAGGCGATGATAACTTGCAATAAGTTCCCAATCCCAATACACACTATCTAAATGTAATAAAATAAATGAATTTACAATAGAAAAATGAACTTATGAATTTATATTTAATTTCAAAATGTCTCAACCCATTGAAACTAAAAGGAATATAACAGCACAATGAGCAATAAATAAACAAAATTATTAAAAGTATAATAGCACCTGCATATCGATACTTTAAGTCCAGCAGTGCACTACGCTGCCCAATCAGCGGCGGGCAAATTCTGTACGGCTATAATGAACCGAGCCGTAACAAGTATAAACGCAAAGGGTGATATAAATCATACGGGTTGTTCCGATCGGTGTTCGCGACTGTACTTTACAATATTGCCTTGAATCATGTTGCATATTAAGGGAATCGTGTTATTTTTTGAATTTGGAATCATGAGAGGGTAATTTAACAGATTTTTTATAAAACTTCTGATGTCGATGTTACAAAATGAGATAAAATTATGTTAAATATATATTTTTTTATTTTGCATTTGAATTTTTTTTTTAATTTTCTACAAAAATACACAGATAATATAATAACCGCACGTTTAAATAACAATCATTTGCACCCGTACAGACGGTCGGATATGACGTATTGACGCGTGCTCGAATTAGTGCACATTGTGTACACTCCCCATCTGTCGTGTTTTAGCTAAACGAGTTTAGTTAAAATGTTTACTCGGAAATTCAAGTGTTTGCGTAACAGACGCTAGATTTTGTTTGGAAAGAATTCTCGTTTTGGTTAGAGTATCGTTTAATTATTTTCTATATTGTCTTGTTGGTAAGATTTAGTTGTCTTCACCGGTTTTAAAAATATTTTGTTTAAGGACCCATTGTTTTTTTCATAGACTTCAAGCTTGGTATTAAAACAAAACCTGATATATTCGATATAAATAAAAAACACTTATTTAATTAACCCATAAGCATGATTTTATGAAAAAAAAAATACAAATTCCCCTAATTTTTTTTACCCATTTTACCCCTATTTCAATAAAAGCTGAACCAAATTGTACGAAATCAAGAGTGCGGATGACAAATGTTGATAGATAACAGTCCGTCTGCGATGACAGCTCCATTTATAAACGGCTTTAAATCATTAGCCGCGCCTCCGCGATTAGCCGGAACGTTTTTAATAAATTAAATTTCAGTACCAGTTAATGATGCCTATTAAATATGAATTTGTGTCGTTTGTTCAATCGGAATTGGTGCTTAAGATCTTTAAAATACGAACTATGATGGTTGTATATTTTTAAAATTCGAAATTAGTTTATTATATTTTAATCACCTTGTATAAGACGTTCCAAATTATTTATTTGAATAAAACGCTTAATATCAGGTTATGTAAGACGAAATTTCACTGATTCCTAATCCATGTTATCTATCCGCTTTACCCGAAACAGGAAAAAAATCTTGCCGCACATTGACAAAGCGCTCGCGATCTGTAAGCGGAAAAAGCGCTGCAACCTAATCGCGTATACTTCGCTGAAACTGGTTGCGATAAATAAAACAATGGAGTGTCGCGTGCGAGAGTATAAAATGGCAATCGCGAAACCAATTTGTTTACGCAAATTCTGCAGCAGGGAGAGATGAATGGGCGACCATAGCGTAATACGCTCCTGGCCGGGTAATGTCGTGCGATACCGCTGGCTAATGTCGATATCGATATGTCGATACTTGTGGACATTTAATAAGCGGTATATTTTTTTCTGGTTTAATAAAAATAAATCCGGTGTACGTTTTGTACAATTTTAACAAAAATGTGTTTAGTTTTTTCTTTGTTTAACTTAACAAATATATTAAATTAATAAAACAGGTAAAATTACATAACTACCAAAAATATAATTGAATAAAATATTAGAATCTAGTTACGTGCGTACAATTTTTTTTTAAATTTATTTCCGGATTGTACATGGCGTCTTTGAACTTGTCTAACTTGTTCATATTGAAAGATAAATATTAAAAATAATTTAATTCCCATCATATAAAAGGTATATAATATTTATTTTTTTCAAACCGATATACTCTAATATTTGCACATTACACCTAACCAGCATAATAAGTAAAGCTTTAGAAATACCTAGACGGTCACTCACATTTTAACTACCTACCACCTTGTAAGTCATGTTTTATTATAAGAGTATCTTTATATTATAACTGTGGAACGTCTCTAACTTTTATTTTAAATTATCTTAGAGAAAAATCTTTGTGATAACAATTCACAAAGTATGTGCTCTGAAGAACGGAACAGTACATCCAAGGTTTTGCAACAACTTTCAAATTTCGAACGCCTTTAGGCAACTCCTGCGACTGTGCCAACAGTTACATCTATATAAGCTAAATATGTGTAATAAGGTTTTTCAAGTATAGCAGAGTTATGTTGTAGAAGATATATTCGTGTTAAACGTGAATATGGAGGTTGCTTGATTTCTGTCTCCCCTACAAAACCAATGTGAAATAATAGCTTGGTGTTGCAGCGAAGATTCTGGTGGTTACTTCACACTTCTATTGGGCGGAGGCATATAAATATGGTAGAATCTAACAATGTGCCAGTTAATGAACAGCAAAAGTCACTTAACATAAGGCGACCCACTTATTAATTTGGTTTAGCATTTACTATAAATACATTCATAAGTGTATCATTCTCCATATTACCCTATTTTTCAATCATAACTGCGATATGCTCTAATGATGGCTAGCCTTTATATTTTAAAATCGATAAATAGAAACAAAAAATTAGGCCATCACTGGTCGGAAGCAAAATCAACGGAGCAACAGTGAGAAATGAGACCGAAGATTTGATGAACTGCACGCATTTGAAATGTTGTTCTATCGATGTATTTATTGCACACATTGACAACAACCCAGTGCTGTTGTGTCAAACAAAATTCAACCTTATTTTGAGAGTAGTAAGATTTAGTCGTTCGAAATATTATATTTGTTTTAAATACCAAAATCAAGTCACCACATGTCGATATCGAGGCGTGTGGCAACATTTGTGTATCATCACTTCATTTATGTTATCGATATTTTAGAATACCGCTTAGATTTATGCGTATTGAGTTAAGGGGGCTTTCGAAGCTCCTAGTAGATATAGGTAAAATTAAATATATTTCGTTATACCTTTTCTAATACGTTAAATAAAAGTGACAAAATATTTTACATAATAATATACCTATTGTGCATACTTAATAGAAGCCGAGCATTAAAAGTGATGAAAAATATATTTACAAATGGAATGCAAGGGTTGACAATAAATGTGCTTTCTTGCAAAATGTCTCAAGTAACGGTCACACCAGTAAATCATTTTTAAAAAGATCATAATCCTTTTCTTTTGTCTTTTATGTTCGGTGGTTACACACAAAAGGCGACCTAATCGCTTTTGGTGGCAATATGTTCAATTCTTTTGACAAATAAAATTGACCAGTAACTGAAGTCATTATAATTTATGACTTCATTATTGGCTTTGGTTATTATTCTGAGTTCACTATACTTGCCGATTTTTTGTGACATTGTTTGCAAAAAGTTTTTATGCTGTAACAGTAAACAAAGCATTAATCTTTTAACTTTTAAGTTACTACTTAGGTTACATATTAATACTTATTATGAAACCTTTCCATTAGTGATTAGGTCTTTAATAATTTATGAAATAGTTGCAATTTGTACACGATTTATAACAACAAAACTATTAATTCATTCATAATATTTATGATATTTTTATTATAAAGCAGCACATTGGGTAATTCACATTATTAAAGTTATTTTCTATCATACAGTAGCGTGGGTGTCGGCCGGGCTCATTTCGAAAAGCAACCACCGAGTAACCTGCGCAAGAGCAACTTCTTCCACTTCGTGGTTGCTCTGTATGACCGCGCCGGTCAACCGGTCGAAATCGAACGAACTGCCTTCATCGGATTCATTGAAAAAGACCAGGTAATAAACAATCTTGTTCCAATATGTGTAAGGTTTGTAATGTATGTTACACTTGCTCGTCGAGATATGAAGCTGAATTTGTAAATATAGAACGTAATAAAATATTACTGTTTTATTTTATGTTGTATTCATAATTAAATTAAACGTTACTATCATAATTAAGGACCTTTCCCTGCAAAACTTAAAGTTCATTTTAAAAAATATAATTTATTTATTTTTAATACATTCTACTAACAGCCAAGGTCCAAAGCGGTAAATGAATTTAAAATTGAAACTGCTTTCAATACATAGTTATTATTGTTGGTTTATCAATAAATCCTTTGGTGATGCGTATCTCGAATCAGAGGCGCTTCATCAATCAGGATATGGCTGACATGATGTCTATTGTGTGCACAATGCTTATATCCATAATGCGCGTGCGTTGGTGGCATGATTTAAAAACATTTATTACGAATGTGTTTACGTGAAGTTGTCAGGATTGGGTGTAAAGGTACGTAAGTATTATTCGTTCGGAAACGAGGAATTTAAGTATTTGAACGTCAACAAAATGTTTTTTTTAATGCGTAACTAAGTATTGTAATAAAAATGATAGCAGCATATAGTTTTAAAATGTAATTTTAAGTAAATCTGTATCTTAGATAAACATATATCATTACTTGAAATAATATATAATACGACTACTTTAGACAGTATTTTAATAATAAATTCACCTCGATTGCTAACCTCCTTTTTTGAATTCGGTTAAACACAATTTCTTATCAAACAACCTCAATTACAACAATAGCAAATTAGTCCGATAAAATAAGTGAAATATAAAGAAACGCGCACACACAAGCACAAAATGGAGCGTCGTATAGCGTTCGCACGTCTTGTTTGTTGCCGCGGAGTGCTGTCGCGTTAATTATTCACATAGTAAACATTCATGCCCGCGTTTTTATGGCGCGTGTGTCGCACTCTTTATGATGTACTTTATGAACACCGCCTTTAGGATGTCCGATGAAATTTCACTTGCGTGGTAATTTGGTGCTAAGGTAAATGGTTTGGGCAATCAGTTGTGCGTAACTAGAGATAGCTGGTAGAGGGATAGCTGGGCGATTCTCGTTTCGGAGGTCAAGATCCACTGTAGGTCGCTGAGAAAACGGAGTTAGTTGATCTTGATGTATGTGATTTTATGAGGTTTTAATGTAGAATTGTTTATGCTTCAGAAGTCATAAAACTAACACGTAGTCATACCATTTTATCCCAGTGCCACAGTTTACCAATCGTATATTTATCGTTGAATGTAGTATGATGTGACTATTCCGTCATTGTGATATAAATTTCAATCACAGACAACTCAGCTCTACTTTTTGGATTGAAAATCTTATGTATTACATTAGAAAAGCCCGACCTAGGATTCGAACTCAGAACCTCCGACTCACAGTCCAAGTACGCTTCCATTACTTATGCCGTGATAGTTTGCTTTATATCGACATTTGAGAGTATAAATAGTGAATACAAGATTATTTTAAAAGTAATCACATCCATTACCGATAATGAACTCGCTCATAACCGTTTAACCTCGTCCGTTTGTCATATTGATCATGTAAAAGAGAAGTTTTACAATAGTTTATTTTTAATAATTTATTTGCAGTAAGATTAAATTAAATTACACTATAATAAATAATATCATAAGGATCATTATTGAATAACAAAATTACCAGGAGTTCCCATATTAGGCGAGGCCTGTATCTTAAGAGACTAATATTAGAGAACATGTAATACTAATAGGAAAGTTCAATATGATTCTCGTCCAAAAAAGCATTTACTAGAATAAAATATAAATAAATAAAATTATCATTAGCCTCTTCAGTACAATACTTTTTTATAATTGATCAGCTCATTATAGACTCGGTAGTCCACAGTATGCAACCAACTACTTAGTTTTTTTGAGCTCACACATTGAGTAGTTCTTGAAAGACATAAATTACCAACCTTGTTATATATCAAGGAGTATGCATACAATTGGTACGTTTTTAAAAAAATGACAATACATATAATAATCTAAGACCATATTTCGTAAGATTTAAGTTCTATATTCACAAAATATTATACTTTAAAAGTATCAGGTATCCTATAAATGTTCTAAAATTCGCTAACACATAGTAAAACTCTATGCAATATATGTAAAAAACGAAGTTATATAGATAGATAGATAGATAGATTCTATACAAACTATTTGTTTCAGGAACCTGAAGGTCAGAAGACAAACAACGGCATCCAATATAGACTGCAATTACTTTATGCAAATGGTGAGTTCGTTCAATTTGTTTCTTTGTTTTAATTGACTTCCTATTGGTATAGCTTAGTAGTGGCTTTGGTGACCTACACTTGACTGGAAGTTAACATATTAATAACGATCATGGCCTATATTTTAATTCAATAGAATATTATAAGTTGAATAATGAAAATATTTATTGATTTTTTTATATTTTCGCGTATGTTACACATTAAAATAAAACTATTTGCGAATTTTATAGTGGATATTTATATTATCATTTCCTCCTAATATTTCGAAGACTTTCTACCCTTCGTCGTCACGGGGCGGACAAAATAATAATAATATAAATGAACGGGATAAAATCCGTACACAGTTTTATTGCAATAAAAATATTTTTTAATGATCATAGACCTTGGCACATACATTTTTTGCTGTGTTATAATTATTTGGTTTGCTTAGAAAAACACATCGATGAATTATTGATATATTAGATATCTTGTTTGACGAGGTTGATGAACGCTAATTGTTTTAAAAAAAGGGTCCTGATTGGCAATTTTTTTGCAGCGATAGTCAATCAATCAAAGAATTGTTTTATCATGTGGATTACTTTGTGAGACTTGAAAATACATTAAAGACTTAATGTTTTTATCATACATACATATCCCAACTCAAGTCAAAGTCATCGATCTCCCTCTAAACACTTAAATTTATGTTTCGATACGGTTTATTGCACATCAAATCATTAACCTTATAAACACACAAAGTCAACCTAACAATCAACCTTTACTAAAGGGAAACCATATTTACACAATCAATAAGGTCCTTTATACCTCACCCCGAAGACACGTGGAATGTAAACCTTAATCTAGTATTCAACAGACGATGACAACGGTATAGATGCGACGGCTGCATTGTAAATATTTGCCGTCTTGCCAGAGAGTATAATGGAAAATTGGCACGACGCTGCTCCTGGACTATGAATGATTGTGTTGTGCTGTTATTGGCACTATGAAATTATGTGAATATAAACCGGCTATTGTTAGTGCCGTGTTGGTTTTGTGCTGTTTGGTGTGTAAATTGATTTGGTTGTGAATGGTTTGATTGAGAATTTATGAAAGGTTAGGAATTGTCTTGGCTCGTATATTATGTTAGAGTGTGTAGAGTTGAAAGAATTAAATTAGGAAATATTATAAGTTTTATTTAGTTTTATTTTTAATTCTATGTAGTGTTATGTAATATTTACTTCACATATACTATATTGTAGAAAAATATACGTATTTTTTTTTTATAAACTTTTAATTGCCATTAGAGATTTATTAATAACATATTAGAACTATCAACTTTCAGTATTTACAATCCTAAATTCGTGTGTAATAGTAAAAAGTAAAGAACAAATGTAGAGGCAATTTCAGGAGGTTAACAAATTGTGCAGTGTCTGCCTCTACGGCGCTACGCTCGTAGCCTGTAGCTTGCTACGATCTTTATTACTACAGCGTGTAAATGTTACTGTTATATACGAGAATTAGACGAAACTTTAATGTATTTTAGTGCCGATATTTATCTTGAGACATTGTTGATTCTGAATTTGTTTCAGCTGCAACATGAAATGTATTTATAATTCTACTCAGTTTATAATAAATACCTGTAATAATTCGCTGTATAATTTAATATTATGTTTGAATGTTTAAGATATTTGTTACTCTATTTCTGAATATTTAAACTACATTTCTGTTCCAGGTATTCGACAAGAACAAGATATATTTGTCAGGCTCATCGATTCAGTAACGAAACAGGTAAGCGCTATCGTAAATACCTATACATAAAGTTACATAATTCATGTGGCTGTATTGTAAAGACATTAGCCCACTTCTAAAAGAAATTTTAAAAAACATGTCACAAAACTAACGATTTGGTAAATTTTATGGTTCTGAACACGAAAAGTGGTGATGTTGCAAACTTAATTTCTTGTAAAATAATTTATATAAGCAATACGCATATAAAAACATATTGTAGGTAATTGTAAATTAATTCACCTCATTTGATACAATCGCGTAATTAAAATTATAGGTATAAATGTTTTAATCAAATACGTTCGATCGTCATATAGTTCTACAACGATTTAAAAACATTCCAAATTCAAACTGCCGAGTCCCTTTGTCAATCGGTGCGCAGAGAAAGTTGGAGGTACCCGCCACGCGCCACCCACGCGGCAGACACGCGGCTGATTGTCGTCACCGACGCCCGATTAGGCCCTAATCCGCACGCCCCCTGGTCAACTGAAATGCATTGCGTTTGAGGACAATCATTACGTTATCTCGTGTTACAATTTCACTGTAAGTTAGTTCCGAATGTGGTGTCAGATTTTTGATAGACGCAAAGGGTTGGTGATAAATTGCTGATGTCATCTGAGAGATGATTGACGTCACAGTGGGAATAAGTTTGGTTTAAACGGAATCTGGTTTTCATTCATCATTTAATATTTAATACTCTATCCATATAATTTTAGTATAAACTATGACATCTATTTTACTAAACATACTCCAAAATTTCTTGTAAAATATTCTATTAATGTAATCTAATATTTGAGTTAGTAAATGAGCAACATTTATTCCTTAACTGTTAGAAATGACAAGTATATTAATTAGTTTGGTTAATGAGGCGTTGTAGAATTAAACTCCTTTCCGTTGCCTTGAATTAACATTTACCGGTTTTCATAAAATTTACCTGAAAAATCATCAATATATATAATTATTGGTGCAAACCTATTGTTTGAATCACATAAGTTTGATTCCGATCTTATATCATAAAAAATTAAAACTCTATAGTCACATATAAACAGATTTTAAATATATCGATAGCAAACTAATTTAACACTAATATGAATAACGAAACACGTTGATACTTCTCGCACCTCACATAATATATAATTTCAACACGTCTCGTGCTCTTAGTGTTGTGAAACAAGAGGCCAATTACAAAAGATTTATGCCACGAACATAATTAACTTAGGCCGAACGTTGTTAACTAAGAATTACGGAATTTTGTATGTGTTTGTATGTGTGGGTAGTGTGGTGCAGTGCGCGATGGGATGGGATAATGCAGTATAAAGATAATTTTGATATTGTTTTTATACATGCACAGTAATATGAACCCACTGCACCTGATGGTAAGTGAAATGGTGGTCCGATAGAATATCGACTAACAAGAGATGATTAACAGCAGCCAAAGTTTACTTAAAGTATGTTTTAATTGTATGTATCGTGATAATAATTTAGTAATAGGTTAGAACTGGGACAGTATTTAACATAGGACTAGTGTGTTATGCGTTATTATTAATGTTTTAAGACGTCGACGTCTTTACGTCATACTTGATATTCGTAATTTGTATAATTTTAATCAAGAAATTTCTTTTAGATTTTTTCACAAGTTCAAAGTTAATAGATAACACACCTGCCTACCATCTTGTGGAATATAACTAAATCATTTTAAGAGTATTAATAATACAAATTAGATAAAAAAGTTAAGATAAAAACTCAAATGCAAGCTCAATTAAGAATGGACTAAGTTGCGCAAAAATGACACGCAAAACAGTCGTTCGGTAAAAATTTCGATGAAAAGATGTCGTTGGGTAATAGTTGTGGTCGATTTAATTGTATTAAAACGTTGGGTTTAGGGCGGACGAGCAATCAGCTAATGTGCGGTGCATGCGAACTCGGCACGCAACTCTTGTTTTGAAATAGAGAGTTACTGGAAATATGAGATTAACAGAGCAATACGAGATAAAACTACATATTTCCTTCCATAAATATGTGCAATGCAATATGTTAAAAAGGATGTTTCTTTTTAAAGTTCGGCAACGTAGAGTCAGCAACAGCAGTAGCTAAACTCATTTCAAATCGCCTTTAAAACTTTGTGTTTGTATCAGCAATCATTTTTGTTTGGTAAAATAAACTTCAAAAGGTTGACTTTTTAAGATAAAAAGAAACATTGAAGTTAATATGTAGAAGCGTTTTGAAATGGTTCAGCTACTTTTACGGCAGACTGTACATGCTTTCTTTGTTATTGGTATTGTTAGTTGATAATCACTAATTATCTGGTGACTTACTTACTTATCATTTCTAGGCTATAAAAATATAAAGCTAAAAAATCACAAAAATTTAAACTACATTTTATGGTATGCAAAGATCATCAACACGCATTATGTATATCGCACCGCCCTCTACTTTAATAACCGGATTATTTGTGTTCCCATACTAAATCACTATCATATCAATATCTAAAATATCAATCTGGCAGCCCCCTGTTTGAGTATAGTCTTAAGATACCGTCTGTATGCGCGGCAGAATGAGATTCATCCAAATCCTATAGAATAAAGTCGTGGTGAATGGCGAGGCGTGCGCAGCGCACGTGGCCTCATGATTATGTTTACTCCTAACTATGTTCAAACAACGTATTAATTTGGTACGTTTTTGTTGGACGAAATGACTTTTCCATGTATTTTGCGAATTAGGCTTGTTTGCAATTCATAAACCTCTACTTAATTATGGGAACCGATTGTTCTTGTATTAAGTGTATTGTGATGTTACAAAGATGTTTTTCTAGAACATTCTTATTATACTATCCAAAAAAAACAGCAGGCGTTAATCGTTTCATCTATTAACTACCGACGTCTCAATTAACACAATAATAATCCACAAACATGATAATATAAAACAAATAATGTTTACATATTTAAATGTTGTGTAATGTGTCAATAAAGTAAACTAAAGTAACAGCAATAATAATAAAACGGGAACAAAACTGGCAACATAACAAAGCATTTCAGGGAATGTAGGCGCGTAAATCATTGCACTACTCGTCTCTAATGTCTTCATGTTTATTCTTCGTATTTTTGTTTTATTTTACTTTTACTTGTTACTGGGACGATGTATTCACATGTCATCTTAAATCGATTGCTAAATAGCAGTTTTCTTGTATCATTATGATCATGTAATATTGGTGAAAATGTTTTAAGAGGTTATTTATAAAATGTACTATTTATTATTCAAATTAAAATAGAGAATTATTTATCGTATCTGTATAGTCTTATTCAGTATATAATGTAGATTGGCTATAGTTTGTTGAATAGTATAAGTATTTAGAATTATAATTAACCTAAAACAACACAACGCGTATCAAATCCAAAACTCATACAAAGTTGTACTACAGTGAATTTGCAAAGTTTTCATCCTATACAGAGCGTTGTGCAAAATATCTAAGTCGTACTGCGTTGTCGTTCATGTAAATCACGCGCTGTTTGGCGCACACTATGTCTTACCTAGCTGTGCAATGCAAGAAACTTTTTATTTCTTGCTCGTTCATAAATTCAGAACAATGCTCTCGGTTCTTCTGATAGAATAAAATTTATTTCCTCATATTTAGCTGCATAAATATCGGTAAAATTTCACTATTATAGTGGTCTCGTTTTGTTTCCAATTTTGTGAGTATATTTTTATATTATACTTTAATGACCATTCACTACAAAGATTCAAGTATATGATACTAACATAATCTTTTATTTACAAAATAAAAAAAAAACTTTTTCATTTTCGTCTTTAAAAAATTGTAGAAATTATTAGCAAGATTAATTCAACTCTAGTAACAGTTCTGACTGTAATAACAGTTTTTTTTTTGTATGTAACTACTAGAACAGTAGCTCGATCCAGATTTTTTTAAATCTGCCAAAATTCCCAAGAGATTGAATCCCATGCGACGATGTATGCCCACGGCGGCCGGTCCCGGCCGATCCTGTGGGACCATCTCAGGGAGTGAACTTGAAAAATGTTGCCCGCCACTATCATTACCACTTACGAACACTTTGTACGAGATTACGTTCGTGATTTAGGAATGTTTGTTGCTTGTTTTATCGGAATATTCGTTTTATTTGCTGTTTTTATGTCACGGGAATAGTTAAGTATACTTGAACAGCATCAGTTTCAACTGAATCAGTTAATAACAGTAAAGTAAAGTTTATTTATAATAATAATAATATCAGCCCTGTATTATATACTGTCCCATTGCTGGGCACTGGCTGCCTCTACTACTGAGAGGGTTTAGGCCTTAGTCCACGCCGCTGGCCTAGTGCGGATTGGTAGACTTTACACACCCTTAAAATTCGTATAGAGAACTTCTCACGAATGTAGGGTTCCTCACTATATTTTCCTTCACCGTTGAAGCAAGCGATAATTAACAAAGAAATCACAAGTAAAGTTTATTTATAATAAACGATATTTGTAATAAAATAATATGACAATATATTTGATAAGTAAACTCGGGTTTCTTTCTAAAACACAGAATCGTCATAATATTTCTCTCGTAATGTTCCCTAACGATATGCGAATTCCACATACAAAATCAATGCTGACTTATTAGATTTAAAGTCACACCTGATGCCAGGGTCCCCCGTAATCACCAGCCTCGAACCCCAAGCTATTTTGTCTTCTTAACTACTTCTATATGACCCTTGAAAAACACCCTCATGCAAAACAAAATCCCTTACAAATCCTCAGTACAAAAGACGATAATGCCGGGTTATTTCATATTCAATTAAATATTTTGTCAGGGATAAAGAAATCTATTAGGGATTTTGGGGAGTTAGGTTTATGTTTATGGATGACTTAGTGATGTTCGTTTTAAGTGGTATATATATAAAAGAAATATAATATTTTGATTTAAAAAGAAGTCTATTTGGTTATAATGAAAAATACTTAGTGAATACAGACTACGTGTACGGTTTAGTTTTTTATCACTACATAGTATAAAACAAAGTCGCTTTCTCTGTCCCTATGTCCCTTTGTATGCTTAAATCTTTAAAACTACGCAACGGATTTTGATGCGTTTTTTTTATCAGATAGAGTGATTCAAGAGGAAGGTTTATATGTATAATTACATCCATTAAATAGTGGAGAAATACTGTTATTTTGTTATGTTATACCCGTGCGAAGCCAGAGCGGGCCGCTATGTTTTTATATACAACGTTCACAGTTTTTCTGTAGTGTATTTAGTATCAGCCTTGCACCCGTGCAAAGCCGGGGCGGGTCGCTAGTTAGATATAAAAATGATTGTAAATGTATTTCGTAAGTGAGTGAAGAGTAAAATAACATGTTATATTTGTGTAGTGAAATTATAATTTTCCCCTCCTACTAATTCAAGGGTTACAAGTAATTAGATATTAATAGATAAACGAACCGACACGTGTCTGCGAATGGTATAACGTTTTGTTACCAGATGAAAAAGAATTGCTCAATACTTTTAAATAGCTGTGTGAAAATAATTCTACACGAATATTATTAAAAACGAAGTCGCCCAGAAAACTTTGTTTTATATTGTAATTTGTATTCACAAAATAGATTTTCAAAGC